>NW_027521185.1:600000-817405 GCF_052094955.1 Ictidomys tridecemlineatus | reverse complement strand
CATTTATACCTGATAATTAACATTATCCCTCAAGAAATAGTCTATGGATTACCTAAAAAAATTGTTACAAGAGCATTTTCATATAAAAAAACATTATGAAGGCTAGACAATTTGGGTAATAACTATAGTTGCATTATAAACACCATGTCATCTTATCTAAAAAGGTATTTTTGGCAAAAATTAAGTAAATATCATCTCCTGAAGACAAAGCTTCAATTTGTGTCGTTCCACTGACTGGCATTTCTTCAAAGTAAATAAATGTGCTGCCAGACCATCTGAATAAAAGGACATATAGCCTGACATTAGCCTGGGAAATTGCTAAGAACAAAGAGTTGCCTCTGTTGAATAAGGCCATGGTCAAAACACCCTGGACAGGAAGATTCTGTTGCAATGCAAAGCTCTGTCCATTCCATCTGAAGACCTGTAGGAAATGTTCAAATATAAAAACCTTCATGACTAGGAATTTAGCACTAGGAAGAATTTAGCCAATGTCACATGTCTATTCTCCTGTATCCTTTTATTTAGTTAGGATGATACTTTTATTAAGTGGGAAAGTACCAAGCCTAATGCCTTCTCCCCTTTTTTATCTCTGTGTGTGTACACACATGCATGCAGAATAAATGAAAGAGAAATTATTTGAAAATAAATCTTAGAAGTTAGTACAAGATCTTCTGATGCTGCAAATCATTTCCAACATCTTGATCAACAGCATATAGAGAAATGCCTAAACTATTTTCATCCTCATGGTGGCAATGCATACAAGGCTTCAGGATAAGTGTTCATAATATTTACAATTAAAAGAAAGTGTATAATTGACCTGGTTTCCTATATAATTTGAGCACTTTCACAACAAATTATACTTATTCAGGAGATGGAAGATGGTGGAGGAGACAGAAGATAGCGAAGTAAAGGAAAGCTACTTCCTAAGCTGCATCCTGGTGTGGTAGGAGCCCTCTTCAAACAAAGAGGCACAGCACAGCTAGTAGATGTGTGCACATGCAACTCTGTTGAATAATGTGGCACCTTTAGTAACCAGGTATGCATGTGTTCCCCAGAACAAAGAAAGGCAGTGTGGCACACTAAGCATGCAAACGCCACTCTGCTAACACTCAGAGCACATGTGCAACTCTGCCAACACCCCCAGTGGGCCTGTGCAGCTCTGTCAAAATTTCCTTATAGAATAACCACATGAAGTGTATTTTTCCATACAGGGGAGCAAAGAAGCTAATATGTAACAGGGGAAAGGGAGACTAGCAGTGGCTATATAAGGCAAATCCCTGCTGCAATAGGGGCTTGGCTTTTGGATGAAAATACACCCAGTCTGTCCTGGCACAAAATAAACATTACTCTTATTAACCACCTTGGTGTCATGTCTCTGTGTGTGAACCCCACAACAGTGGCCTGGGACCAAAGCAACAGGTGTACAGCTTCTTAACAAGGTGGGTAAAAGAGGAATTTCAATAAAATTTAACATTAGACACTGAGGTATCTCAGAGACTCAGGAATTTGGGTACAGTAACTGAACAAGAAGGAATACATTGGAGCAGACCTGGCAGCCCCACCACCTATGCAGAGTCACCACAGACAGAGGCAACAGAACACAGTCTTCATAGAGAGAAACCTGAAATCAAAAATGCTACCTATTCTTAACTGATCCATAGGCTGTACTGCATGCTAATGCTTGAAAAGCACACTCTATATTTCAACTGGTTACGGAGAGATGAGGCAAGTCACAATGTCCTGCACACAGTTTTCCGGGGACCTAGGCTAGGCCAGATGGAAAGTGAGTAAAACAGTGACTACACCCAGAGCAAAGGGAGCCCAATTCACTTGTCCTTTGTCTCAGGCAGCTCATGTGACCAGCTGAAGTCTGAGTTGGCACGGTGAACACACTAAAGGACTAGACCAGAGAAGACAGTGCTCTTGAGCAGCAGTGAGTAAAGGATCAGCAACCCCCTGTCCCATGATTGGATTTTTGGGAGGGTCTTGAGAACCAGACCTGCAGATGACATTGGCTATTGTCTAATCTAGAAGTGGGTCCATCTAGTCTTTCCAAAGAAGCCCCAGCCAACAAAGCCCAGGAGGCCTAATGAGACCTCAGCCTTACCTGCTGGAACTTTCCTCACAGGATGCTGCAGAGGCAGTTCCTTAGGAGTGCACCAAACTGGTCCAGATGGACAAAACACCAGCTGACAGTTTGTCCTAACCCACGCTACCTCATACTAGTGAGAAGGGAAGCTGAGTCTTACATACTACATCAAACAGCTTCAATCTTAGGCTGTTCTAAGTGGCAGCTCAGAGAGCAACACAAAACCAGGAAGGACTAAACAATCCCACCCTTTGCTCTCACTATCTGTATACAACTCAGAAGAATTGAAAAGAAAGACTGTTGACATACACAAAAACCACCCAATGTCATCAATTATTTTGTCTAATTCAATGGAGAAGTGTCCTTCACTATTCATTCTTCATTGGAATTTTTAAAATTTCTTTCTGGGGCTAGAGCTGTAGCTCAGTGGTAGAGCACTTGCCTAGCATGGGTGAGGCAGTGGGTTTGATCCTCAGCACCACAGTAAAAAATTCAATAAAGTTATAAAAAAGTATTAAAAAATTATTTCCATGTGTGCATCATAAACAATATTATAAATCAAATGGATCAAATGTACATCTACAGAATATTCCACCCTATAACAGCGGAATTTATCTTCTCCACTGCACACAAATTTTTTTTCCAAAATAGACCATATTCTGGGCCATGAAACAAATCTTAGCAAATACCAAAAAAAAAAAATCAACATATCCCATGTATCCTATCAGATAATAATGGAATGAAACTAGAATCAAAGCAAGAAAAATAATAGAAACCACAAAAAGATGGAGATTTAACAATACTCTCTTAAATGAAGAAAATATCAAAGAAGAAATAAGAATAGAAATTAAGAAATTCTTAGGAAAAAAAGAGAAAAAGATACAATAGATCAGAATCTCTGGGACAGTATTAAAATAGTTCTAAGAGGAAAATTATAGCACCACTATAAAATTAAAGAATTGTCAAATAAATATGCTTATGCTTCACCTCAAGGCCTTAGAAAAAGATGAACAATCTAATCCTAAAACCAGTAGAAGACAGGAAATAATTAAGTTCACAGCCAAAATCAATAAAGCTGAGAATAAGAAAACAATAGACAGGAACAAGAAATAAGATTGACATTTAGCCAAACTAACCAAAAGAAAGAGTGAGAAGAAGCAAATCAACAAGATCTGAGTTAAAAAAGGAAATACCAGCAAAGACCCTTTTGAAATCCAGAGAGTTATCAAAACCTGTTTTGAAAATTTGTACTCCAATAAGCTGGAAAATCTTAAAGACACTGACAAATTTCTAGACACATATGGACCTACTCAAATTGAATCAGAAAGATGTATAAAAACCTAAATAGACCAATACTAACTAATGAAACTGAAACAGTAATTAAAAGCCTTTCAAAAAAGGAAAACCCAGGACCTGATGGATTCTCAACTGAATTCTACTAGATCTTTAAAAAAGAACTAATACTCTTTCTCAAATTATTCCATGCAATTAAAAGAGAGGGAACACTCCTAAATACATTTTTAGAAGCTGGTATAACCCTGATGCCAAAACCAGATAAGATGCATCAAGGAAATAAAACTACAGAATAATATCCCTGATAAACTAGATGCAAAATTCCTTAATAAAATTTTAGCAAACACCATTTAAAAACACATCAGAAAAGACAATACACCATGATCAAGTGGGTTTCATTTCAGGAATACAAAGTTGTTTCATCATAGGCAAATCAATAAATGTAATTAATCCTTTAACAGAATTAAGGACAAAAATCATTTGGTCATCTCAATACATGCAGAAAAGGCCTTTGATAAAATTCAACACCAATTCACATGAATAAATGCTGGAGAAGCTAGGATTCAAAAGAACTTACCTAATCATCATAAAGGCCATTTATGACAAACTCAAAGCCAACATCATACTCAGTGGAGAAACACTAAAAGCATTTCCTTTAAAAACAGGAATAACACAAGGCTGTCCACTCTCACCACTCCTATTCAATATAGTCCTCAAAACATTAGCCAGAGCAATCAGACAACAAAAGGAAATGAAAGGTATACAAATAGGGAAAAAAGACGTCAAACTATTTGTTTGCCAATGATATGATTCTATATCTAGAAGACCTAAAAAAACTCCACTAGACCACTTCTAGAGCTTATAAATAAGTTTAGCAAAGAAGGAGAATACAAGATCACTACTCATAAATCAATAGCTTTCTTACACTCTAACCATAATTCGGCTGAGGAAGAAATGAAGAAAACCATCCCATTTATAATAATATCCAAAAAAGTGTTAAAGAGTTAATCTAAAAAAAAAAGGTAAAAGAACTCAGCAATGAAATTTATAGTACAATGAAGAAAAAAACTGAATAAGACCTTATCAAATAGAAAGATATCCCATGTTCTTGAATAGACAGAATCAATATTGTCAAAATGGCCACAGTACCAAAAGCAATATAGAGATTCAAAGCAATCTCATTTAAATAAAAATGATATTTTTCACAAAATTAGAAAAAAATTCTTAAATTCATTTGGAATAATAAGAGAAACAAAATAGCCAAAGCAATACTAAGCAAGAGAAGAGAAGCAGGAGGTATCACAATACCTGATCTGAAATTATATTTCAGAGCTATAGTACCAAAAACAGCATGGTATTGGCATCAAAATAGACATGAAAACAAATAAAACAGAATAGAAGACGAAGAGACAAATCCACATACTTACAGCCATCTGACATTTGAAAAATATGTCAAAACTATATTTTAGACAGACAAAAGACAGCCTTTTAACAAATGGTGCTAGGAAAACTGGATAGCTATGTATAGAAAAATAAATCAGACCCCTCTATTTCACCCTATACAAACCCAAATCAACATGGATCAAATATCGGGAATTAGACCAAAAACTTTACAACTACTAGAAGAAAACATAGGCTCCATAGTCCATCATATAGATGCTGACAAGACCCCCAAAGTGCAAGAAATAAAATGAAGAATAAATGAATGCCATAAAACTAAAAAGCTTGTCTACAGCAAAGGAAACAATTAAGAACATGAATAGAGAGATGACAGAAAGGGAAAGAATCTTGGCCAGCTATTCTTCTGATAGGGGATTAATATCCAGAAGATTAAAAAAAACTTAGCACCAAATATAATATAATAATAATAATAATAATAATAATAATAATAATAGTGCAATCAATAAATGGGCAAAATATCTAAACAGAAACTTCTCAAAAGATGAAACACAAATGGCCAAAAAATATACGAAAAAAAATGTTCAACAGCTATCAGGAAAATATAAATCAAAATTAAAATACAATGTAATCTCAACCCAGTCAGAATGGCACTGCTCAAGAATATGAATAATAATTGCTGGCGATGTTGGGGGGGGGGGAAAGGTACACTTGAATATGGTTATGTGACTACTAAACCACTCTGAAGAGCAGTATGGAGATTCCTCAAAAACCTAGAGATGGAACCACCCTATGACCTAGCTATCCCACTCCTTGGTATTTTTCCAGAGAGACATAAGATTGACACACTGCAGGGATATAGCCACCTCAAAGTGTATAGCAGCAAAATTTCAATAGGTAACTTATGGAATCAACCCAGATGCCAATAAATAGATGACTGGAATAGAATGAAAAAAATATATATATATACACACACATATACATATAAATATATATATATATATTCTTAATATGTATCACAATTATGATACATACACACACACACAATGGAGTTTTACTCAGCCATAAAAAAAATGAAATGATGGCACTTGCTGGTAAATGGATGAAAATGGAAAATATCATGTTTAGTGAAATTAGCCAAACTCAGAAACTCAAAGTTTATATGCAGAAGCTAGAGTAAAATAAGGAAAGGAGGAGGTAAGGAAAGGATAATACAAATGAATCAAATATTAAATAATAGACAAGTGAAAGGAAGTCTAGCAGAGTGGAGGAAAGGGATGGAGAGGGGAAGGACGATGGAAGGGAAAAAGAGGAGGGAAAAATGGATATCATGAACTAAAATAGATTTCCATGCATGTGTGAGTTTTTCAGGATGAATGCAACTACTATGTATAACTATAAAGCTCTAATTTAAAAGAGAAAAAATAATAATTATGCAGTCAACAGTTAGGACTTTTGAGACAAGCATTAAGCTAGAAGCCTGGGTACACTGACCTCCTCCTTTATCACTCTTATTAACGATGAGGAAAAGGCAAAAACTCACATAGCAATAACTGAATAAATGATGACCATAAATTAAAACTGATACTGAAGCCAAAAGTCAAGATAATATGATGAAAGAAATGTATGTATTAGGGGAATGAAGATAGAAGGAATGACATGACAGTTTCTAAGATACAGATGGTTATGATGCTCTGAATAAAAACTAGCCCAGAAAGCTGACAGTGCTAAGAGGTTGAACAGTCAAGACAGGAAAGGGGAACTCATGAAGTATCCTTTCTTGGGTGACCATATAATTACCATTCATGTAGGGGTTCTTTAGAGATTGAAATATTAATAATAATTATACAAGGACATGGCATGATCCAGTGCTATCCTGGGCTAGAAGAAATATGGTTATCCTACATATATAGCATACTAACTAATGCTAAATTTATTATCATTTGGAATCACTAAATTTTTTAAATGAGTAACATGAATCAATATTTTTAAAAGATTACTCCTGCTACCAATAGAGAATGAATCTGAGGAGATCAGAGAACTTCA
The DNA here is from genome assembly GCF_052094955.1 of Ictidomys tridecemlineatus. Lineage (NCBI taxonomy): Eukaryota > Metazoa > Chordata > Mammalia > Rodentia > Sciuridae > Ictidomys > Ictidomys tridecemlineatus. Next base: position 810,579 of record NW_027521185.1, on the reverse strand, counting down.
GAGACTAGCTTGGAGACTAGCAGTTCAGTTAAGAAAAGATAAGAACTAGGCTTAGACGGAGATGAGCTGAGGTGGAAAGAAATGTCTACACTCAAAAATATTATGGAGACACAGATTCAAAAACACTTAATGATCAATTAGATGTGAAAGAAAAAAAGGGGTAATTCAACAAAATATATCACAGAATTCTCCCTTGAGCACTTGCATTTCTGAGGTTACTATTTCCTGAGATAAAAGAAAATACTCAAACACAAGTTTCATAGAGAAAATTAATTACAGTTCAGCTTGATATACATTATAACACACTCCTAAAATATATTTAAGTGGATGCATCAATAGGCAGTTAGACATTCAAGTCTGGACTACAGAGGAAAGGTTACAGATATGATTTGAAAGACATTAGCCTATAGCTGATATGTAAAGCTAGCCTAATGTTCCTATGAAGAGCTACAGAACTGATGAAATTTCCCAGAGTAGGTGAAAAGAAAAAAGAAATATGAACTAAAACTGAATTATGGAATACTCTAAGACATATTGATTCAGAAAAGGGAGGAGGAACCAGCAATGGAGACTGAGCAGACAGAGTTCTTAAGAAGGAAAGCCTTGTGGTATCATAAAGCAAGAGTAGAGGGGGTTGAGATTTGGGTATGACTAAGTCTCATGCTGGTGGGAAGTTGTATATGACAGTGATAAACATATCCACTGGATTTGGCAACCCAGTCGCCATGGGTGAGCATGAGAAGTAGACAAAGCTAGCTGACACTTCTCTCACAACGTCCTACCACAAAGGAGAGATAATAAATGAAAAAAAAAAGAAATTAGAAAGGGAAGAGATCAAGGGATTTTGTTGTAAACTGAACAATTCTCAACTATTTATGCCAACTGTAATAATTTCATGGAGAAAGAAATGCCAGCTATGGAGGGAATAACTAAACCTTATGAAGGCTGAGGGGCAGCCATGTGAAAGGAAGGGCTTCTCCAGAAGGACACTCCTCTGCTGCAGCAGGAGGGAGGGGCAACACTGGCTTTTAAGTGGGATTTTGAAATTGGTGTTGGGAAAATAAGTAATCTCCCTCTAGTGACTTTCATTTCACTGAGGTCATTAGTTGAAAATGAGGCGATAAGAAGCATGTACAGAAGCATGAGAGACAAAAATTATCAATTAAACATTAAGGAGATTATAAAATGTAGTGTGCTAGAAAAATGTGAAATTTCTGGGGTGATGCTGAGTGCCCAATTGGCAATGTTAATCATGAATTTTTAGTGATACCATCTGTCTAGCTGTGTGATTTTTCTCCATAATGTTTTCCAACTTAATTAAATTCTGATTAAATGTTCATGTTTATGATTACATTTGCTTTGGTTCTTGAAGAACATATAATATTCATAACTGTTGTTTAAAAGTTAATTGGGACCAATCAATATTCATATTCTCCTTTACTACTTTACCACAAACTATGGTTTTCTTTTATACCAAATCTCTAGACCCTACCTCATAACTTTCAATTACAGTATTTTTCGGAATCCTCTCTTTGACTTGCAACAATTAAATAATCTTGACTGTCTGAAGTAAAATATCTTACTTGGGAACTCTCAGAAATAATGACTGTTTGCACCTGCAAGGAAGACAGAAAAGTGGGAATAAAAATTTAAAGAGTTTAACTCAGAAAGGCACTAAATATTATACTAATGAGTTAGTATTTGATGTTTAAGACTCGATGTTTAAAACTATTCTGATCACTAGGTATGCATATATCATAAGCATACATCATTTCAAGCAAACAAAAAAAGCCCCAGGTTAAGATACATGCTACAATTTGTATCAACTTGCAAAAAGTCCTGTTACTCATTAACATAGAATATACATTGTCATCCATTTAGATCAGTCTTACAAATCTGAATTTCTTTTAGGTAAAGCAATATAAAATGAAGCTTTTGTTTTTACCAGGAATAACTGGAATCCAGATGTGAAGGTATACACACTGTTAACAGAAGACTTCTCTTCATTTCTTTCTTTATGAGTAATTACAAAGTAGGGGGAAAGTCCAATCTTAAAGGCCTCACAATTTTTAGGATTTTGTATCTTTAAATCCTAGAAAATGAGAACTACAAAAAACAGTTAACTCATAATGTATCTCACATTTACTTGTATATTTTATTTTGTGCACTGTGGAAAAAAATAAGCAATGTTTACTTTTACTGGAATAAAAATCCCTTGCCATCGGTAAATAGTAAATGATGATTTTCTTAACATTATACCATATACTGAATCTTCCAAAGTAAAGAAACACCAGCCAGAAACTGGCTTGTCCAAAAAACTTTGAAATATGGAAAAGACAACATCCATTCCCCCTAAAAACATAAATCATTATTTACCAGTGCATATTTCCTTCTCAAACTTATCTGCTCTAATTTGTTATTTAAACATTGAGACTAATGACTTCAATACAAATGAATTCCCCATGGGGTGTGTGTGTGTGTGTGTGTGTGTGTGTGTGTGTGAGAGAGAGAGAGAGAGAGAGAGAGAGAGAGAGAGAGAGAGAGAGAGAGAGGAGAGAGAGAGATAGAGAGATACAGAGAGAGAGAGAGAGAAAGAAAGAAAGAGGCTAGAAAACTTAAAAATAGTAACTTAAAGTAACAATTATGGATAACAAAAGGAGTACTAATACTTCACTCTATAGCCATATGAACTTTCCCAAGGTCTATTTAAATATAAATACTTGCTAACTGTAATTTTAAAGGGAAATATGCTAAAACATGTTTTATTTCTTTTTTCCAGCACTGGGGTTTGGACTCAGGACCCTGGGCATGCTAGGCAATCACTCTGACATTGAGCAATAGCCCCAGCCCATCTCCTACCCTTTAACACACTCTTCTAGTATCTGCAATCTACTGTTTTCTCCTGTATTTCTCACCAGGTCTCCAAATCCCCTTCGTGAGATCACTCTGCTATCCCTAGCCATTCAATCTGATGCTTTTCAATTTTCAGGCTGGGTCTTCTTCCCTTCTCTGTCTAGAGCTCCTCTTCTCAGATTGTTAAATCAATGTCCATGACTTTAAAAACAGTAACACATGTCAGATCCCTAAGTCTATCTTGCAGCAGAGACCTTCCTTTGAGTATAAATGCCTTCTCAAAAGGAACTCAAACTTAACATGTGCTAAAACACATTTATTTTAATTCCCTCGCCAAAACAACACCTAGCCTTCTTTCACATATCTCTTAGTCAGTAGCAAGACACTCTATCTTACCACACAAGCTGAGGAAATAGGAGTCATCTGGGACTCAGCCTCACCCTTGCACCCAGTTCATCACCTTAACCTGCTCTAAACTTCTATCATCTTTTGCCCTTTTGCTCATCTCCATGCATCCTCTCTTCTCTGCTATACCAGCCAATTCTTTTTTTAAAAAAAGAGAGAGTGAGAGAGGAGAGAGAGAGAGAGAGAGAGAGATTTTTTAATATTTATTTTTTAGTTCTCGGCAGACACAACATCTTTGTTGGTATGTGGTGCTGAGGATCGAACCCGGGCCGCATGTACGCCAGGCGAGCGCGCTACCGTTTGAGACATATCCCCAGCCCCCAACCAATTCTTTACATGGTCCTATGAATAACACTGAAAAATGCAAACATGATCATACCATACCATCTTTTCCATGCCTAAACTACTCAAAGGTTTTCCATTAACTCTGGGATAAAAGATTGACATCCATAAAATATTTCTCAAGTTCTTCAATGATCTCTGCATCTCCCCTATTTCTGTACTCCCTATTCACTGAGGTTCTTCAATTATGACATGTCCTTTCATGCCTGAGTTTCCTGCCTCTAAAGCTTCCCCCTCTTGTCTCCCAGGTTCCTCCAACCCAGTTCTTTGCATAATTGATTCCTCCACATTGATTTTTACTTATTTATTTTGGTACACCTTAAATTCTAAGCTCCATGAGCTCAATACCATACCTAGGCACTCAATAAATATTCTTGGATATAGTAATAAAATTAAATATCTGTTTCCCATTTTTAATAAATCCATAAGTTATAATTCATGGAAATAATGTAAATCTTATACATGCAACATTTCTGAGTTACAGCATTTTGTTCTCATAAAAAACTAAACATACTCATGCCAAAGGCTGTTTCAGATATCGTCTCCCACCGCACACTCACAGCTAAATCAATGCCATTAGTAGGCGACACATTTAAGTATACTGTTCTGTTGGTTTCTTCAATATCTATAGAAGTGGCTCTGAAATTGTGGAAAACAGAAAAAGAATATAATTTTTACATATTTAAAATACATGTCACATTACCAGCATATGCTTAATATGCTTCTACATTTATATAACCCAAATGGCATGCACAAATTTGATACATGAATATTTTCAAGACAAATGGGTGCTTGAAAATATTCATTTATGGAGTTTTTTTAAAATACGAATGCAACACTCATAATCAGAAAATACTGAAGATCAGTAATTTAACATTACACATTTTAAAACTGTCTTTTTTGAATTTTTCACACATAAATCAAAAACATCTGACAGGAAAAAACAGGAAATTCCTAGTATAGAAATAAAACTAAATCTCTTAAAATACTGTATATAAATATCTGTCAGTTTCCAAAGGAAATTTTATAACTATAATCATTTTAATATGTTTAAAGAGTCATGTATTTGGATTCAGTGACCAAGTATATTTTATATTTTTTCTTGCTTTTTATTTCTAAAATCACAAAATAATGCAGGCCTTTTCCTAGAAGTGTGAACTATGAGAACATAAGAATTCTGATGACACCATTTAGCAGGCCATGGTTAAGTCTTTGATGTTCTCTGTAATAAGAGAGCTTGTGGACTATGGATCTGTCTTCTGGAATTCATTTTAAAAGTCCACTTTACATAATCACACCTCAATTTTCTTTTGCATTTTCTTATGTCAAAAATTATTTCTTTGTTATTTTCAGAAGTTATATTTTCTTATAAATAAATTATACCTATTTTCAATAGCAGAAATACCGAACAGCCCCAAATGGGCCTGATTTTGTAATACTGTTATCAAGGTTTGAACCTGTGCCCCTAGTCTAGCACCTCCCATAGGATTAAACAAGGTGCAAACAAAATGCTCATCCATTTCTGGTTCTGTGTCTAATACAGCAAAAATGTGCAGGGCCTGAAAACAAAGTAAAAAAAGTAAAGTTACTAGAATAGAATATATTTGCAAAACACATACAGAGAAATTTAATAAACATTTTAGAAACCAAAATAATGTCTTTCAAAAAACAGCACCTCTTTTTTATTTAATAATGGTCCTCATAATGTGATAGCTACTTTTGGGATTTTCATGTTATTACTTTTGGGAGTTTCAACATTGTGGTACACTACATGGAAGTGTCTAAAAAAATAAATGACATTTTTAAATAACACAGAATAAAATATTAAAATATTAAATTCATGTCCTTTTGGGGGATACTTTTTTATCCTGCTCTGGCTATATAACTTCATTAATGTCTTTCTAGTCTAGGATTCACCATTAAAGCCATGGTAGAGGGGCCGGGGTTCTGGCTCAGGGGTAGCACTTCCCTAGCATGTTTGAGGCACTGGATTGAATTCTCAGCACCACATATAAATAAATAAGGGTCCATTGACAATTAAAATATATATATTACAAAAAAGCCATAGTAGGAACAAATTAGAAACACCCCAAATGTTCATCAACAGGAAAATGGATAAACAAATGGTGATCTGTTCCATAAAACTCTATTCAACAATAAAAAAGGATCAGCTACGGATGTCTGCAACCACACAAAATAAGCATGAAAGAAGCTAAACACAAAAGAATAGATACTATAAGGCCCTATTTACACAAAGCTCAAGAATCAGCAAAAATGAGTCAATTAAAACATTACAAAGTAGTTTCCTCTTGAAAAGGCAAGACGCAAAAGAGAACCATCTGGGTAACAGTAGTGTTAATATCTTTAATCTGAGTGGAGGTATTATGTTTTGGATATGAAATGTTGTCCAAAGTCTCATGTGCTCAGAGGTAGACTTTTTGGAAAGTGATAAATCATGAGGGCTCTGATCTCATCAGTAGATTAATCCACTGATGGCTGAATGGATTACTTGTATTAAGTGGGTCACAAGGGATAGAGGTTGTCCTGGAAAGGTCTGGGTTCTCTCTGGCACTTTCCTCTTGCTTTCTGTTTTCCCCAGGTGCAATAAGCTGAGCAGCTTTCCTCAACTCCACCCTTCCACCAAGATGATTCTACCTTGGAGCCCAATGACATAGCCTGAATCCTCTGAAACACTAAGCGAAAATAAATCTTTCCCCATTAAGTTGTTCTTATCAGTATTTTGTTCATAGTGATGAAAAGCTGACTAATACACGTCATTATATGTGTGTATACTATGTTTAAAATCATTAATCCATATGTTTGGAATTGGTGCATTTTACTATTTATATGTCAAAATAAAAACGTGGAGCAAAAACAGTTGTGTGAGCCAAAAATATTTAATCCAACTTTCTCTAATGTTTAATTTACCAAATGAACAAAAGTTTTTACTTAAATACACGCCGAGAAAAAGACACAAAATATTACAGTAAAAAAATTTTAAACATTTTAAATTACAAAAAAAAAATTATTAAGAGAAAAAATGTGAATAAAGCAATGACAAATTTTAATATACTTCACATTTGAACTTTTGTATTTTTCACAATTTAAGTGTGTCTTTGAAGAAATCAAAGATTTTAAATTTGGAAGAACGTTTAAAAAATGAACAAAAAAATATGTTGAACTTTACAAAAACTTAAAATTGAGAAAGTTATTTGATTGTTAGATGAATTAGTTTAGAGGAAAGGGCTGCAAATATATTTCTTTAAAGCAGTATTTTAGCTAGCTTGAAAAATGTCTAAAGATAATGCAATGAACTAATTTAAACTTCAACTATATTTTTAAAAATAAAGTTTAGTAGGAACAGAAAATCAATATACAGGAATGGAAAATATATAGAAAAATAAGTTGGGAAACTAAACTTATGTAAGGATAGATCACATTTATAATTAATCTCAAATCCAGGATTTTTCTCTTTCAAACACTATTCCTATTCTCAAACAGTTTGAAGCAGAAGTTACATGCTGTTTAATTAAAATATAGCAAAAAGAAATGACTGACTGGGGCTGGGAGCTTTTTTTGGCTTATGCTTTACATATAAAGTGAAGTATACCATTTAAATAAGTTTGGAATTTAAAATTAAAAAAACAATATGTGTATTTTTATTATTTACATATTTCTCTATTAATAGTAAATTTCTTCAGTTGCCCTCTATACATACTACATATAGTACATTAGCACTTGTCACATAATAATCTAATCGTGTCTTTATTTCTCAACTAAGTTGGAAATATCTTTTTCTTTTTTTGAGGATGCAGGAAAAATATTTTGTAAATATTAGAGTTATAAGCTTCATCCTTATTAAAGTTGCATACTGTACCTTGAGTCGAACACCTTCTTCTAATACAATATAGCCTTTGGAAGGAGTCAGGTCCTTGGATTCTGTTGAAGAATTCACTTCTGTGACAATGAACTGAACTGTCACAGTTCCAAACAGTCCTCATGCAGGTTCCCGAACAATGTACAAGACCGCAATGCTTTTCTGAACATAGAGAGCTGCTGGCTCTCTCAGGAAAAAGTGCTCACTGTTTTTAAATGACAGAACTCCAGGGCCATAATCATTAGCAAGGATGGTAATTACAGCTGTCAAAACAAAAATATTCAAAGATAAATGAAAATAAGAGGGGCTGTTATAAATGCTTAAATGAGTGTGGATATTTCATTGGAAAAAAAGGTCAACTCTTGACCGCAAGTGATCATTTTAAGAGTACCTTTTCCTTTTTTTTAAAGAGGGTTAATTTTTAAAGCATTACATAAAATTTCATATTCCTTTATTATATGAAAATACTCTGCAATCTTAGAATGGAAGGTAGGTTTGTAAACCTGATGTGATGCTACCTCTCAGAAGTCAACAGCAGAGACCAAATTTAATGACGAAACAGTGAAAACATTCCCAGTAAAAACAGAAGCTAACCAATCCCTAAAAAACAAATGCCAAATGTCATCTTTGATATAAGGAGAGCAACTAAGAACAGAATAGGGAGGAAGAGCATGAGAAGAAGATCACCACTAAACAAGGATGAGAGGGGGGAGGGAAAGAGAGAGAGAAGGGAAATTGCATGGTAAAGGAAGGAAACCCTCATTGTTATACAAAATTACATAAAAGAGGAAGTGAGGGAAAAGGGGAAAAACAAGAGAGAGAAATGAATTACAGTAGATGGGGTAGAGAGAAAAAATGGGAGGGGAGGGGAGTGGAGGGGAGGGGGGATAGTAGAGGATAGGAAAGGCAGCAGAATACCACATATACTAGTATGGCAGTAGGTAAAAAAGTGGATGTGTAACCCATGTGAATCTGCAATATGTATATGGGGTAAAATTGGGAGTTCATAATCCGCTTGAATCAAATGTATGAAATATGATATGTCAAGAGCTTTGTAATGTTTTGAATAACTAATAATAATAATAATAATAAAAGAAAGAAACAAGATAATGATGACTGCCAGCACTGGTACTGCTCAACATGTCCTGGAGCTATCCATCAGGCAAAGGTAATAGAAAAGAAGGTCCAGAACTTTCATCCTTAAATGAAATGCTTGTCTACTACCACGATACAAGAAAAAAAATTATCATATGATAAGAGTTTGAAATATAAATTTAGAAGAGATTCAAGATAGTGGAATAGAGGAAGGTTGCATTTCCAGTTGCTCCATGACTCCACACTCAAGTAGCAGGAGAACTGCTTCTCAGCAAGGTGGGTAAAAGAGGGAACTCACTGAAATTCAATTTTAGATAATAATTGTCTCTTAGAATCATAGAAATGAACATGCGGGCTGGGGATGTGGCTCAAGCGGTAGCACGCTCGCCTGGCATGCGTGCGGCCCGGGTTCAATCCTCAGCACCACATACCAACAAAGATGTTGTGTCCACCGAATACTAAAAAATAAATATTAAAAAAAATAGAAATGAACATGCATTGAACAAAGAACAAGAAAGAGTACATTGGAGCCAACTTGGTTGCAGCAGCAGCAGCAGCAGCACTGATTGGCCACAGAGGGGAGGGGTAATATGTATATAGAGAGACACAACCTATTGGCATGGGAAAACCTATGGATGATAAAAAGTCATAATTTAGCTATCCAGAGGCTGCACAACAGGTTCTTGTTTGAAATGTGCTTGTCGTGAAATCTGTTTCTCTCAACTGACAAGGGAAGACCTGACATGGAAGTCATCTTGAGGAGGCCACCTTGCAGTTTGCTACTGCAGAAGCCTGTAAGATCAAACAAGAACTGCCATAATGTCCCATCATGTGGCCCAACGTGTACCTAGTAGAACACAAATCCAAGAGTTACGGAGAATATTGTACCCATGGTGATTCAAGTAAGAAATACAGAGGGAAGTGCAACTCACTAACCCTTTGAGTCTGGTGGCTCACATAACCAGCTGGAGAGGTCATGAAACTGAACAAGTGGGTGTGAATACACTTAGGGACTAAGTGTGGGAAGGCAATGTTTGTGGGCAGCAGAGTGTGTAAGACTTATAGAGACGTGAAACACGTGGAGAGGACTGGCTTTCCTGTCCTACAAATAGAATTCTAGGAAGATTCCTGAGATCCTGGCAGCGATTGCCATCAGCCTGGCACTAAAAATGTGTGTTCTCCAGGGAAGATAATACTCAACAAAGTCCTTAAGCTCTGAGTAGACCTAAGCCCTAGCCACCAGAACATCACTACTAGGACTGTGCAGAAGCTCCACACTCGGAGTGCATCAATGTTATCTGTCTGCACAAAACTGCAGTTGACAGTACTTCCATTCCTTCCTATCTTATAATGGTAAGCAGGGAAGCTGAAAGCTATTTCAAACAACTTCAGTGTTAGGCCAATGCAGTGGGCAGTTTAGTGAACAACACAAAAAGAGGAAGTAGTTAACCCCCAAACAAGGTTGTGTCTCTTACTCTCAATACATAGCCCAAGAAGAAACAGAATGACAGTTGAGGATAGGCACCGACATCCACCTTTATCAACACTTTGAAACACCTAAGTGGAGATAATTCTTTAAGTGTGCATGTGTGTATGTATTCTTGCTGGAGTGATTCGTTGGTAGACATACATACATACATACATACATTTGTTTTTTTTTTTAATCTCAGTTTTAGCATTTTTTAAACATGTTTATTTTTCCTTGAATTGACCCTTAAGGGTCTGTGTTTTTGTCTTGTTAATTTTGGTTTTGTTTTGTTTCTTTTTTTACTTGTTTCTCTTTCTCTCCTTTTTTTTTCTCGTAGTCAAATTATCTTGTTCATTCTTTTTCTTTCCCTTTATTTTGTTTTATCTATTTTTCTCCTCCTTCTTTATAGCCATCACTTGAAACATATTTTTTGCATTCTCCCTGTTCATGTTTTGAACATTCTAAATTGAGGAAATGACTCAATAGTATCTTTAGTACCAACTAACTCTTTTTTTTGTTCTTTACATAAATATACCCATTCAAAAACACTGACATAGAATTCCAAGATGCCTAATTTAAAATGTTTTTTTTTTATTCAAAGTAGAAATCATCAAGTCTCTCTAATCTGCCTTTCCCCCATATTAGGGAAACCAGCACGAGAAAGAGGTGAGAAGAAATTGTCAAATACCTATTGTCTGTTTCCCCAGTTCCAGTCCAGGAGAAGGATTTGTTAAAATGAGCTAAAATTTTTTATCTCCTTCTGGAATGTAATCATCAAGAATCATGATTTCTATATTTGTATGTCTTTCTCCATCAGAAAAATGAAGAATCTGATTAAAAGTTAAAAGGAATAATATCATTTTAAAAAAACATTTTTTAATAAAATGTTTGGGATGAAACAATATAGTTGCGAACACAAAGAATTAGCTATCTTAATTTATTTAAATTGACAGTGTTTTATTTTAAAAGTAAAATTTATGGAGGAAAAGAAGAAGCTGAACATCTGATTAAGGGGAAAATGTTACTAAGAAACAAAGTAAAAAGTTTTTAGAACACAAAGTGTTTCAGTAAGTTAAAAACAATGAAATAAAGGATAAAAATTTCAAGATAAGAAACACTTTGAGAAGGTCATCTAATGATATGAGTTCCTTAACACAAGATCTGTATTCTCCAATATCAGTTGTTACAATAGAAAAATTAATCTTCACAGAATAATTGTTACCATAAGACTAAATTTATATTACGTACTAAAATACTAAAATTATTTTGCCACATGAAAATCTGTTCTAATTTACTGTGAATTGGGTTATATAATAGTGTACTAATTTATGTAGGACATAAGTCACTATAATTCTCAGGGAACAGTAATTTTAATATAATGCATAAAGGTCATCTGGGATGGATGTTAAGACCTACCACTGGGGTGAAGATGTAATCCAGCCCCAGTTGTGCTTCCAAATTCTGGGCGTACACAAACAAAGACACATGGCCAAGAGCCTCTTCACTCCTGTGAGCTACCAATATTACACTTTCAAGGGTTTCATTTACTTCAAATCTGTAAGAACAGAAAGAGAAAGTAAAGAAAATATTTTTTTTCCTATTTTGAACTTCTATTTGGTAGATGGTAAAAGATCTGAAGCTTAGAGAAGGGCTCACAGAGCCTTGGGATTACCTGCTGTGCTGCCATTGGATCATCCCTCGGGCAGCATTGTTGGCATCAATAATGATTTGTGCAGTCAAGCCTTCTGAATCTGAAAAATATGCAGATGTATTTAAATGAATACAAATATATTACTATAAATTTTGTATAAAGTTTTATTATTAAACTTTAAAATTTTATTATGCTTGATCTAGAATTTAAAGATAGTCCCTATGAGATTATATAATTCCTAATATGAATATTGCTGATATTACTCAAAAGATTTTAAGACTACAAAGGCACCAATGCTAATAACATCTGAAAAAGACCACTTTGCTAACAAGAGCCACTGACTTATAAAACTTAAATCAACCACAAACAGCATGAAATAATAAGCAACTAAGGTTATGGAGCTTTTCCTATTATTTTAATAAAATTTAAAACTTGGCACCTCTGTTCTGTAATAGAACTGTTTCAGATGGGAAGGAGTAGAGAGGCAGAAAAAAGAGGTAAAAGAAATGAGAAGAGAAGGGGAGTGGCACAGAGACAGAGACAGGTCTGGTAAAGAGACACAAGGACAGGGATACACAAACCAGAAAGCAAGAAAGATGAGGTTTCTATTAAGGAGAAGGAGAAGGAAAAGAAGAAGAAGACTTTGTAGAATGAAAAAAGAGAGTAAGATTGAAGTGAATTTCTCTTATTATTTTTATTTTGTACTCTGTCCGTCAAGCTTAATATGTTACCAATACCTGCTATTCAGTCTTGAAATATTAACTAACCCTGTTACTTATGTTTGTTGGTTGTTTTTTTTTTAATATTTTCTCTTTTCCTTAGTCTAGGTTGCCTGTGACAGCTGCACAGGTAGAGAAAGGAGTAGGGGTTTATGCACTAATCTCTAGATTGAAGAGAGCAATACTGAGAGAATATAAAACCAAGAGAGAATATAAAACTAGAATTTGTGCCCATCAGAGTATCCCAGCCCTACCATTTCATAGCTGTGTAATTTTGGTCATATTATTTAATTTCTCTAGCCTCAGTCCCTTCATCTATAAAATGAGAAGATGTAAGTAACAACAGTTTGTCACTGAAAATATATGAAATAGAAGCATCATAATGCATTGAACATCACTCACCTACTCAACCCACCTCTAATATGAATATCACAGAAACAGGAAGTATTTTATTAGTTTTCTTAGTACGAAAAATGTTTATCATGTAACCAGACTATGGAACAGCCAAGTCATTGCACTTTTCTATTTTTTTGAAAAAGATCTGAAATTTGTCAAACAATAATATGTAGGAAACTAATTACTTCCTTTCAGTGTTCTCAAACTTGTCACAATGAGTCTCTGATGTGAATAAGGAATGCTGTTCCTCAAGCCACTGGGCTTGCCCAGGCTTCTTCTTCACCAGGTTAATGTCCCCTGGGTGCAATATTCTTTCTACCCTCATGATGGGGCCATGGAGCTAGGCACCCTCTGTGCTACTCACCCCCACCTCCTAGTGGGCCATCACACACACACACAGGCTTCAGACAAAATTCCTTAATACTAAAACATTCAAACTGCAAACAGGAGTTTTTGCTCCAACATGGGAAGTCATCTTTTTAAAGGAATCTACATAAATCTATACCAAAGTTCAAATTTTACCTTTCAGTCTTTAATGAATTAACTGAGTCTTTTCTAAAGCATGAAAAGAAAAAAATCAAAGGTCAAAAAAGAATCAGAGAACACAACAAACAAACAAAAGATCTCTTACCAAAAAGAAAATAAAATCACCTGAAAGTTGGAGAACTAATGAAAATAGCTAATTAAAATGTTTAAAGAACATGAAAATAAAATGCCTTCCCAAGAACTAAGTTTATTTTGAGGATTACAAATTTGTTTATAAAATAGTTGTAAAATGTAAAGACCACCACATAATAATTCTTAATGTGTTTATACTATTCAACACCCAAAACCACAATAATACTGCTCTCTAAAATAAATGTAAAAGCTCACATAGTTGAAATGAACAAACACACTTCTGATTAAAAATGAAGTTACTTTACTTCACTGGAAGGAAGTAAAATGAAACAAGCAAACAAAAGAGCCATCATACCTAGTCTTGGAGGAAAAGAGGTTAAAGGGGCCATGGTAAGTTCCACATAGGTTAAATTTACTAGGAAATATTCTTCTAGTTCAGGTGTATCATGCTACAAAAATTACATTCATTAAATTCCTTTAATTATGCTTTCAAAAGAATTACAAATCAAAAGCTATTTTTAAGTTGTCTTACAAATATATATGCATCAAAGTATACAGAAAGTATCAAAATGAAATTGCAGCAGAAAATATCTAAATTGGAAAAAAAATAAAAGTATTAAACTTATACCTAGCTGTATAGATTGAACAGTATGAAACCACTTAATAATATATTTTCAGCCTAGACCTACATAATACACAAACCAATTATATAAATATATAAACCTGGTTATTGTAAATGTAACATGAACAAAACATTTTAAATTCCATAATATCCAATGTTTAGAATGAGGGGTAGAATGATATCATTATAATACACCACACACACACACACACACACACATTACATATATGCTTTGCAATGAAAGAGATCTTCAAAATTCTATAATTTTAGGTAAGTTGCTTAAATATTAAGGCTCCAATTCAATCATATTTATAATGGAAGAAATAATAGCTACTTTGGGGTGAGATTGTAATAATAATTTAAAATAATGTTTGTGGAGTACATAATCTACAGACAATACTTTTTAAGTGATAGTTATTATTATTAATCATTAGACCACATAATACCAATGAAAAACAAGGCTGGTGCCCAAAAAGTAAAGATAAGCAAAATCCATGTCAGGAGGAACCAGCCAACCACTAACAGTTACACACTGTGTAACTATTGCTTTTGTTCATCAAACCTGCAGTGTTTTAATCTAGTGCTACTCAAAGAGCAGAAAATGTTGTAAAGAGCTAGAGAGAAAGAAAAGTGAAACTGAAAACCCAGGTTTAAAAATTTAGACTATAGGGGGAAGAAAAGAATGGCTATATATTTTCTGTTTTTAAAACTAACATAACTAAGGAATAATCCACTTACTTAAATTCAGTTACATTAACAGATGAGACATTTGAAAGATGACTTGCCTGTGATTTTTGTCAAATCCTGTGTTACCTGTTACATACTGATATAATATTACCTTTTATTTTATAGATTTGGAATTCTCATAATGCTACCTTAGCTCATAGTGCCATAGAAATCAATAAAAGCTACTCACTTCAGATGGCTTATCCTACTTTTAAATTAATAAAAATAAAAGACCCTGAGAGAATAGAAGCTCTTAAAAATGGAATCCCCAAAATACATAGTAAATTGAAAAATATTTTTTTTCAAATGAAATATTCATACTTCACTACATAACATCCCCTAACCTCACTATAATACTATTTTTATAAACCTCTTGGAAATGTATTTTAGTAGCTGAAACACTAAGCCCTAAATCAACATGGGAGTTCACAATATGAAAAATTATTTAAAGTACAATTTCGGCCACCAATGATTACTTTAAGCTTGACCATAATCACATTTTATGGTATCAGTCTCTAGTGAGGTTCCTGCTGTCTCTAATTTAACAGGTTCTACCCACAAAGACTGTGACCTACATGAATATGCTGGTCCAATAAATTGTTTGGAGTAATCAAAATGCTCCTTTGGAGCCTCTTAGGCCAGTTTCTTCCTATAGGGAACTGCCCTGAAGAAATTCTCTTTTTCACAAGATGTTTCTATAAGCAAAAGCACAAAAGCAGGATAGCCCATCTAAACAGGAGGAGAAACTTCTGTGTGATTTGAAAAAAAAAATTCATGAAAAATAATAAGCTGATTTAAAGGAACCAGAAGAGGGAATGAAACAGAAATGAATTCAAGAGTTTCTGGAGATTATAGTTGTAAACGATACCAACTTTATATTAAATGCAGAGTAATGTTTTAATATAGAGAGAATTAAAAATTATCACATTATCTTAGCTTTCATGAAATTCATTACTTAAAAAGGGCTTGCATGTTTTGCTTGCTGACTTGTATTACTTTTTGGTAGAAATCTCTTCCTGGAATATTAATATGTTTTAGGATATTCTCTCAGGTTCTACTTTGGGGTTACTTCATGTTTATTATAATAACAGGAAAATAACAAGAGAGTTTTACCTCAAGTATAGTGATGTTGATGGCTGCTGCTGCTTCCCCTTCTTCTAAAATCAGAAAGCCAATTACTGGGACAAAATCAACTTCTGCTTCTGCAAGATTTCCCTCAGTTTGATTCTTCAGATTCAACATTCCAGGAACGGTGGTATAGGTAACATTGATAGCTCCTAATTGAATTGGTTCAAAAAGGTTTTGTAGTTATTTAAACTTCTAAATAAGTCTCACTGTGTCCTCGGCTTTTCCTTTAGCAACTGCAGTAACTTCTACTGTTGACCTCAATTCCTTGGCCTTTCCTATTTCCACAGTCTTTACCATGTGAGGATCAGTGATGGCCCTTTCTGGGTAAGGCATACAAACCTCACCTGGGGACTCTGAGTTTGTGTAATAAAATTGATGATGTGCTAGTCATGAGCCTAGACCTAAGGTTTTCACTTGCTTTCTTGTGCTTCTACTTGTCCAGGAGAAGAATAAAAAACATGGAGAACAGCCAGCCCAGCCAAGCCCAGTGTTATCAGTGAACCCACATGCCACCTCCTACCACATGCTACTGAGATTTGTTACACATCATTTCTGTGCAAATAGATAATTCCCTTGGAATCTTTTTAAAATTAAAGAAGTTGTAAAGTACTAAACCAAACTAATAAATATTATTTTTCCTTCGCTGATTTAGTTTAGTAATGGCTTTATCCACACAAGTAGAATACTCAGAAAGCCCTTACCAGAAACCCCATTCATTCTAGAGCAATACAAACCTAGAGATCCAAATTCTCTGTTGATGAAAAGCTGAATTGTTATTTTAGCCTCCTGCAGTAAGACAAATCTTGATGAAAGAGCAAAATTTAAAACTCCATGTAGTTCATCCCTGGCTTCCACCGTCAAGACAGCTGAGTATCCTTGAGGATCAAGCAGAGCAATTCCTGTTGGTGGAACTCCTAAAAATATCAGGGACCCCATTAGGAAACCTAACAGCAATTTGGCATTAACATCTAAATATGGAAAACATATCCCCACTCTAAAGCATTTTAAAGTCACCAGAAAGGGTTCTCCTTTGTCACATCTCTATAGAAATCTCCAGGTGACAAAGATCCTGCATTCCATCCACCCTTCCAGAGAGTAAATCATGAAGTTTTCACTTGGCATATATTATTGTCATTATTGATTGTATTTGTTATCTGAATTTCAGAAATGGAGTAAAATCTAAGGAAAGTACCTAGATGTCTACTCAAAAATGACTAAATTTGAATTGTTATACACTATACTTGGTCTAAAATCCAAATGAGTTTGTTGACATAAAATTAATTTCAAAATTGTCTACCGTTGAAATGTATTTCATTCCATAAATAACTATTTAGCAAAACATTTTAGAGCTTTTTTCACTTGTCCACAAAGTATTCCCAATCTTGTGGTAGTGTTTTTTGGATCTAACATTTCTATGGAACAAACAATATATAAAGTAACATTTTTTAAATTGATATTTAATTGTTAAAAATACAGAAAGCAATACCGTTTCTTTTTGGAAAAGAAAAAGTTCAAAACTGAATTCTGAACTACCTTGTGTCCTGACATCATACAGAATGACTTGATACACTCTTTTTCCTCAGGAATGTTGTCATCCAACAAATGCACCAATATTGTTTGATTCATTGTCCCCTATGTCAAAAAGAAAGAAATCCATCTTTGTTTTGTTACTGAACATAAACGATCTCCTCTTTGTATTAACCTTATAAATCATGCATCCAAACATATTTTCATTTAAACAAACATGTCTGTGAATTAATGAAATTAATTAAATAATAAATATTGACATGAGAAACAAGGCTTAAAGCAGAAAGGAGCTAAGTGTGGAAGATTCTGAAGGCTGAGTTAATTAATGTAAATATTATCTCATGAGCTTTATTAAAACCTTCACACAAAGCAGTAAGTTGGGGAGATTTTTACAACAGTGGGGAATAGAAAAAAAATGAAGAAAGGGAAAGAAGATACCAATGTTGTAGAGATGTCAGTTACACAAAGTTCACTGTAGTGCACAGGCAGAGGTAATAACTATTTGACTTAATACTCAGAAAGTGAAAATGAAAAGAAAAAGAATGCATACATCATCAAAGAAGAATTTATACCAATAGGTGTGAAAAGAGAGAATGATGATAACTACAATACAGTGATGTTGATTTCTATCCCATTTTCCTTAACACTGTTTTTTCCTAGAAATTTATGGTGAAACTTTTCTTTGTGGTATTACCTCAGGAAAGAAGAGTTGTCCAGTAAAGTTAGCAATATTGAATTCTATATTTGTCCAATAATTTTCCAGTTAACAGTAACATTTCCTCTACCAGGAGGTGTTCTTATCACATGGAATTGCAACATTTCTCCTGCAAGTGAAATGTCCTCATTGATAAGTACTTAATGGAAAATGAGCATTTACATTTGAACTCAACAAAACCCAAATCTCAAGCATGCAGCTACTGAAGCAACTTTTCCAAGAACATTACAAAGCTGATCTGTTTTATATTCTCTAGAAGCCTTATTCATGCCTATTGCTCATTAACACAGAAATTCCACTTCTAAATATTTTCATTCAGGAAATTCAGTATATAAAATTTATAAGAGCACATGCTAAAATGGGAAACACAAACTAGTATACACTCCAAAACATGCACCAGAACATGAATGTTCTGCAAGTCAAAGAAAATAATAAAGTCCTCATGATCAAAACTATAACATGAGCAAATTCTTTCTTCACTTTTCAAAAGGAAACAAATTCCTTACACCAATATGCAATGTGATTTTACACAATGCATGCATAAAAATGCTTGCAAATACCTGAAAATCACATTTCTTTAGATTGTAACTTACATATACCATCAATGATTTTGTTTTATAGAAAGAAATACAAAGGAAAGGTGTCAAATCTATATATCAATGTCTGTAACTTCATCAAAGTCACAGTCATTTGGCCTAGATAACAAGTATTTTAGATACTTCTCATTCCTGGTTTTTATCTCTATGTATCATTTTATCAAATTGGAGAAAACCATAAGAATTTCTTTTTCATATTGCTAGAAGTGGGAAGAAAATTGCTAAGAAAAATAAGCTGATGGCTATGTGACTTGCTGAAAAAATACTCAATTCACTCGTTTTATATGATGATGTATACATGTGAATGTATTCTAATGAAAAATAAAGAATACTGTTATAGAAAGATAAACAGAACAATGCTTAAAAGGTTTAAAAGAACACATCCTTATTAAAATTTTATAACACAGACATATAATTGAAATCCACAACTATGCATTTAAAAAGTCACTTTTACTCAGTTATCCGAATAGGTTTAGCAAGAACTCCAACATTTTTAAAACAAGGGAGTAAAGACAAAACAATAAAATGTAATATTTTATCAAACTACTACAGTTTATATTTCTAAAGATAATAAAATGAATACATATTTCTAATAGAAATTTCTTAAATAAAAATCATTGATTTATTAATTTAGAAAATATTATATTAATTGCTAAAAACAAAATAATTTTTCATACTAAATTTTAACACATAAATTTAATGTAATTAATCATTTTTGGAGAGTAGAGAATACATATAAAAAAACATAAAAGCATTAAAAAAATGTTTCATTTTTGTTTCATTTTAAGTATTTCAATACAAACATTAGTATTCTAAGTATTGGCTTTTCCTTTTCTTTTCTTTTTTTTTCTTAGCACATAAATACTGCAAGTGAAGAATCAAATTCTCTAAAATATTAGTATAACAGAAAAAATGTACAATCAGCCATAATTGCCAGCATACTACTTAATTTTTTTATTTGTATAACTCATTTGAATAAAAGATAGACAGTGCTATCAAACTCTGGAGTTTCTCTATTGTACAAATTTCTTATAGAGCAACTTAGTGTTGAAAAATAAGTTTGTTACTGAAAAGTATAGGAAAATCCTTGAAGTTAAGATGTTTCACCTGCAATATTGTCTGCTTACACAAATAAAAAGGTCCTAAAGTCATAGTTTTCAAATATTTATGAATTGAAAGTCTTATAATAGTTCAAAAATAAAATTATGATAGTTTGATTAAATGCAAAAAAGGCAAAAAAAAAAAACCCACGATTAGCAAGAAAATAAAATGTGGGTCAATAAAAATCCATGTTGTTTAACAAAAAAAAAAAAAAAAAGTCCATGTTGAAGGGGGACTTAAAATAATAAAAAAAAATTATGGCTGAAATTTGTATATGAAGATTTGGGAATCAATATTCCATTCTGAGGTTAAAATAAAAGTGCAATGTTGAAGAGAAGAAAAAAAAGTATTCCCACAAACTTACTATGTGGAAAAATATGCAGTATAACACTACTTTAAAAATTTCACTTCTGAAAATTTAACAAGTTGCCATAAAAATAACTTTCAAGAAATCATTGCAAGAAACAAAATTCGAAGTATGGGTACAATGGGGCACACACACATACACACACATCCAGATAAGTGAAAAGTAAACAAAGTATTTCTTAAACACATAATCTTATAAACCTATTGCAAATTTATCATGCCAAAAGTAAGAATAGTGTGCAAATTTTTCTAAACCATAAAATGTTGAAATTGATTCTTCTTCCTAACACAGACACCTAGAAGCTAGGCCTATTTAAAACGCATCTGAGAAAAAAGCAGTGGATATACCACAGGGTCACCTTCTACCAAAACACAGAGTTGACCAACAAAGTTAAGTGAAAACAGGAAGACTCAGAAACAAGTGCTTAGTCTTCAAAATCTAAGATAAAAGACAGTAGGAAAATTCTTGAGAGTGTATGTTCAAGTTATCCCATAAGAAACATTTTCCTAAGTGGTATACTGCCTTCTGGTTTTTCCCAAAAATGAAAGTTGGAGGAACACCCTCAACTATCAAAGTCTGACCACATTACTTGAAAATCATCTTGATATAAAATTCACGAAGTCCACCCAAAGTGGACAACACATTTCAAGCTTCAGGCAAAAGATCTATCAAATAGTGTCTAGACCTAGCCTAATACAGATAAAGAAAATAAAACAAAAATGTTTTATTCACTTATTCCTCAAACCAAGATTCTTTTTATAAAGATAAATGGCAACTAAGAGGTACATAAAATAATAGAAAACAAAATACAGAAAAATAGCTTAGTCAATAAATGATACATGATATATATGGATCACCCAAATTTATTGACTCTACAATGAAAAGAAAATTGTGAAATATTAAAGGAATATGAATAATTTGAATCATAGACTGCCAATGTGAACACTTTGAAAAAAATATTTCTAATATAGCATGCCAATATTGGTATTTTTGAAAATAATTACATTTCTTATTCAAATCTTTATGTAAAAAGCTTCATGCTGTCTCTAATAAAAGAAAAAAATTTAAATCTATTGAACATGACATGATGATTATGATGCTGCTGAGTTGGGTGAGTGAAAAATCTAACACAGGTTTATAAAAAGTACATTTATGCATGATTTGCAATCACAGTAAAGTCAATTGTCCCATATTTCTAAATTCTGTCCATTACATTTGGAAAAAGTAATATTTACCACTGGTCATCTCTCTAATTGCTTTAGGACAAAACATAGAAATAGGATTCTTCAGAATTCAATACATAGCAATTCCTTTCTGTAAATCACAAATGGAATTCTAGAGCCCAAAGTCCAGTATCATCCACATTTTAAATCTAATCACACAGATGAAGTTCCAACACTAGCCAGAAGCAATGTTAACATTGTTGAGAGCCAACAGAACACGATTTTTTACTCTATTTTTTAGCAGTTAACCTTGAAGAATCACCATAAGGTTTTTATTAGTTCACTTTAGTAAACTCATCTTAATACATATTTCTCTATGAAGTTTTTGTAGTAGTATTATAAAGAATACATACATAAAATACTGAATTCTTGAGGTTCATTATGATTTTGAAAAAATAAAATTAATTTAGGCTGTCAGAAATGGCTTAGGAATAAAGGGGAGTAAAAAAATAAAAATTACCCTTCACTTTTATTTGAAAGATGTAAAATAGCTATGGAGTGCTCATGCAAGCAATAAAAACAATTCAGTGTTTTCTTTCCCATACAAAACACATAATCATAGACTGGTATGCTGATGCAAATTTTTAACCAATAACCCACTTGAACCATGTATTTTAATTACAAATCCATTTTTCTCTTTGTGTCTCCTGCAGTACCCAGCTTTCGATAAATGAAGATACCAGAATACGGTTTTCAGGTGAAGTTCATCCAACCCAAAGAGAATACAGGTGCTGGTGTCTGAAATTTCTCCAAGATCTTTGGTGCCCAGAAGGAGAGCCTTGGTTTCTTTAGAAACTATGCATTACTATCATCACCACTAGACACTCACAGGATGCACGTGCACAATACTAGGTATCTTACAGTTAAAAACTCCTTATGTTAATGCTGGACATTAATATTTTTTGTATTTTTTAAAAATGAAATTCCAGAGCTGGGGTTGTGGCTCAGTGGTAGAGCACTTGCCTCATATGTGTGAAGCACTGAGTTCAACTCTCAGCACCACATATAAATAAGTGAATAAAATAAAGGTCCATCAACAACTAAAAAAATATTTTCTTAAAAAAATGAAAAATTCCATCATATCACAGCAAAGCACATGTCTAGTCTAGCTCTAAATTCCTTCTTTCATCTAACCTTCCCTGGCCTTAGCTTTATTTGTAGCCTCCATACCATCAACACTTAAATTCCGTATTTATACAGTATTCCCTGCCCAAGTTTCTTCAACAAAGCAAAAGCAAATTCAATATACTCCTCTTTAATTTATTTTCTCCAATGTTTCTCCTTTCCTTGTTCTCATGGCCAAAGAGCAGTGCTTCTCAAAATTTTATACTATAAAAAGGCTGGGGTTGTAGCTCAGTGGCAGAGCGCTTGTCTAGCATGTGTGAGGCACTAGGTTCCATCTCCAGCACCACATAAAAATAAATAAATAAACAAAATAAAGGTATTTTTAAAAACAGAACACATGGAATACAAGCCCATAGATAATGCTTCTGGATGTCAAAGCAAAGTGAAACTGGTGTAAAAGTTTATCTCAACATAGACCATTAGCACCCTGTGAATGCGAATAGGCCTGAGGACATGAGGACACTGCTTTTTTTTTTTTTTTTTTAGTTGTAGATGGACACAATCCCTTTATTTTATTTATTTATTTTTATATAGTGCTGAGGATCGAACCCAGTGCCTCACACATGTTAGGCAATCATTCTACCACTGAGCCACAACCCCAGTCCGAGGACCCTGCTTTGAGGGCACTCCCCAAAGGCCACTACATCCTTTAGTTTATCCTTAGATATCATCTTTCTATCCCAAATTTTTCTTTATGCTCAAGTGCCTAGCGATTTCTGCAGGCTCATCTCCTACCAGGTAAGACCCTATCCCCCAATTTATAGCTTTGCCTCTCTATATCCACAGCATCATGTGATCAAGTTTCTCAATTGATAAACGTTCTCTTTTACTTCTGGCCTTTGTACATACTCTTAGCTCTGTGAGAGGACTTCAATGATCCACATACAGGATTTGATTAATTGCTTCCTTCCTTCCCTTTCTCCTCCTTCCTTTCTTCCTTCCTTCTTTCCTTCCTTCCTTTCCTCTTTCCTTCTTTGGTAATGGGAATTGAACTCAGGGATACTCTACCACTAAGCTACATCCCCAGTTTTTTGTATTTTGTATTTTAAGACAAGAGTCTCACTAAGTTGCTGAGGCTGGTCTCAAACTTGCAATCCTCCTGCCTCAGCCTCCTGAGTCACTGAGATTACATACATGAACCCTTGTGCCTGGCCCAATACTCCTCTTCTGGGTTCCCTCAGCCCCTGGGATTACACCCATCTCAACTTCTTGTCAACTGGTGAGTGATTTTCTGGTTACTTATTGGATGAGACTATAAACTGAAGTGGGTGCAGGGATTGTGACTTGCTCACTGTTGTCCCCCATCTCCTCAGGCAGTACCTGGTACCACCTGTTCATATATGTTGAAGGGACAAAGTAAGGCGAGGAATATAAAAAATGATGTCCAGCTGATGGGTGGTGACATTATTCCTAGGGTTCAAGGATGAATTGAGTGGGGCCTTGGGGAGGGGAAAGAAGAGCTTTGCTTTAGAACCAGTTGAGCTGGAGGTGTCTGAGCGTCACCCTGGAGGACACGTGCAGAAGGCTGTCCACTCTGTGGGCCAGGAGCTCAAAAGGAGCAGTTTGGACTGGAATGGTCTGCCGAGAGGTGAGAGCTAAAACTGTGGGAATGGATTTGAAACCTGATGTTTTGGATTCCTAAGTCAACAGCCAGCCAGGAACCAATTTATTTTGAAACACTGGTGGCCAAGGACGTGACAGGAAGAGATGGAAGGAGGCAGTGGGAGGTGGCGCCCTCCCCCTGTGGGGTTCAGGGGGATCCCTCCTCTGGAACTGCCCCAGCTGTCACACATCTCTGCAGGGAGAGAGGGCCCGGCTGGGGAGTTGGCTTGGGAAGGAAGGCTGGACAGATTAGAGGTCCTGCTGGCCTCTCTCTGTAGTCCCCACCCCTCCAGGTGCTCCCATTTCTCCCTGGGGCCTTCCCCTGGCTGGAGCCCATGGAACCTGGTTGGTGGTGTGTTCCCCCATCTCCACGGGCTCCTAACACCCCCTTTCCCTCCTGCCTCTCCCCTGCCCTAGGCCAGCCTCAGTAACGCAATGCACCTTCTCTTTCCTCAGGCGGGCCAGGAACCGTGCCAAGCGTTGTGCTTCCTGGTTTGAGGATGAATCTGGCTTCCCTCCCCAGATTCCCCGCCCTTACCCCAGAGTCACGCCATACGCTGAGCAACAGAGGAACTGAGGGCCATGAAGACCCTTGAGCCGGAGAGCCATGGAGGCAGGCCCAGTCCCTGACTATGCCAGCCAGGTGGGATTCCAGTGAGAGGGGCAAGGAGCAGCGTCAGAGCTAGAGGTACTGCGGACAAACTGTCAGGACTGGGGACTGCTCAGAAGCCTGGCAGGCTAACATCAGCACAACATGACCATGCCTCACAAACCAAGGAGTCCATAAGTATGGATTATGTTGCAAGGTCAAGCTCATTTTGCAGCTGGCCAAGTCTTCTCCTGTGCAGACTCTGAGTTCTCCACTACAAAGGAAGAAAATATTTGAGATCGATGGGCCTAACATCAAGTCCTGGTGTCACCTCTTCCTTGCTGGACAACTTGGAGCAAGGAAGTCACTTTGCTAGTGGAAACCTCAGTTTGCTCATCTGTACAATGGGGACAAGAATAAGCACATTGGGAGTGCTTTGGGAACAGTCAGGGGCTGTCATATGAGGGGTGTTGTATTTATCTACATAGCTTGGGTGGAGAAGAAACAGGTGGCTTTTTGCTTCTCTGTCATCTGAGGGCCCATTCCCCAGTTTCTTCCACTTGATACAGTGGGATTTCTTGAAGCCTTGGCCCATGGAGGGTCAGGACTCAGAACGCTGGGTTCCTGTGTGGCTGGAGGATTTTCTGCAAGCAGCTGGACTCTTTGGTGCCCCAGAGAGGTGTACAAGGAGGGGCAGAGAAAGGGCAATCTTGCTCCTCCACTTCCCTTCCAAACTGCTCTCCCTCCTTGTGGCTGACATGATCAAAGCAGAGGTTCACACAAAGGTGAGGCCCAAAGGCCCAGCAAGGCCCTTCCCACATGTGGCATGGGGAGGGGGTTGCAGAACAAATGTGACCACGAGGAGGGCTGGTGCGTGTGTGATGGAGAACAGGGCTGGGTGGGAAGGTGCTGGAGTGAGTTCCTTGGTTGCTGAGGGTTTGCTCTTTTCTCTCAGTTACTGGGAGGCCTTGGTCTTCACCCCCTCCCCTGTGCTCCCTGCAGAGCTGTGCCCGTGGCCCCCACTCAGGCCCAGTAGGAAAGAAGAGCAGGCCACCTACCTGGGTGGCCACAGAGTGCATTAGCAGGCCACCCACCTGAGCAGCTGGCAACACTCTGCCTCCCGAGTGCCCCCTTGCCTTTCGGTGGGATGTGCACCCACGGGGCCCCTCAATTCCTGGGCCGACAATTGGAGAAGTCTTCTGCTGCCCCTGATGGCCCAAGTGTCTGAGGTGACCCATGCCTGGGTTTTGCCCGCCCCTTGCGTGCATAAAAAGCGGCCTGTGCTATGGAGCAGGGGTGTTGTCCTCCTGGACCAGGACAGGGACTCCTGTGTGGCAGGAGGGCTGTGCCCTGGCTTGGGATGGCTGGAGAAGAAGGGCTCAGCTCTGCAGCTCTAAGGCCTCCTGCAAGGTAAGATGGGAACAGAAACAGTCGCTTTGTTTTAGAGAAGAGGAATAAAGATGCTGTCTCTCCTGGGTTCACTCCAGTATCCCAGGATCTTATCTGCCAACTCGACCAGTAAATGTGCCTTCCAAACAATGCCCAGGCCAGCCCACCCTATGCCCCACTTCCCATCCTTGGTGGAGATCTTGGGGGAGATGCCTCTGACCATTGTTTCCAGAGACGGCTCACTCGGGTCAGGCCTAGGACAGGCTAGGGTCCTCAGCCCCCACACCCTATAGGGAGGCACATGCTGTCCTAGAGAAACAGTCCTTCCAGCCTTTGTTCTTCGCTGGGCATGAAGCCACAAAGACACCAGGGCTGGGTGAAAGGCAAGCATTGGGTAGACAGTTTCCCTTTTGATTTCCCATGGGAAGGGTTTTGAATGAGAGGAGACTGAGGTAAGGAGCAGATACTTGGCTCAGGATCATGGCAGAGTTAGAATGGCACCATAACATAGAAGGGACCCTAGAGTTGATTTAGTTACCCTCTTGAATTTTAGGGAATGGGTTTGTCTTGATCAGGGTTGTGTCCTCAAAAATGAGATCCATGCCTGGCACAAAGTAAGTGTTCAATAAATATCTGTTGGGTGTGTGACTCTCTCTGCGTTCCAATCTGGTTTTCCACTCACATTACCAAAAGCTGACAATTCTCCTGGTGCTCTGGACTGGGAGTTCTGTTATATCCCTCCCTCCCTCCTTCTGCCCTTCCTTCCTTCCTTCTTCCCCTCCTTCCCTCCCTCTTTTCTTTTTTCTTTTCTGTTTCTTGCTCTTTCTTTCTTTCAGCACTGGGGATTGAGCCCAGGGGTGCTCTTCCACTGAGCCACATCCCCAGCACTCTTTATTTTTTATTTTGAGACAGGGTCTCAAAAAAGTGTCTGAGGCTGTTCTTCAACTTGCAATCCTGGTGCCTCAGCCTCCCCTGTCACATGCCTATGTTGTTGGGGTGCAGCGGAGCGTCAGAGGGGAGAAACCACACAAGAGACTCACTTCATGCAATCACAGGGGGGGAAGTTTATTGAGGATCTTGTTCCAGCGCGCTGGGACTCTGTGCCCACTCAAGAAGGGAGAGCGGCTCAGAGCCCAGAGCAGAGTTCAAGCGGAGTTTAAGTACACTTTTCGGAGAGGGTGGGGGGCTTTGCATACATCAGAACAAATCATCATGAGGCGCGGGACAATTGAACAACAATTCTGACACATGATTAGTACATATATTGGCGGGAACAATCAGGGCAGGAATGATTGGTGCTCCTAGGTGGGGTACACATTCAAACTGATTGGTTTGGACCCTGAATATCTACGTGACAAACTGCACAGGGTCTTGAATGCTTACGTGAGGAGTTGCACAGGAGCCCAGTCCATAAATCACTAAATGGTCAGTAGGGCCTTGTTCTAACTGCCTCAGGAATTTAACCCATGCTTTGCAGTTTTAGAAGCAGGTTTACAAGCCTGGTCCTTTACACTTTAACTCAGGCTCTGCGGCTTAGAATCAGCTTGGAAATTTTACCTTTACAATGTCACTATGTCCGACTAGCCACATTACTCTAGCCACATTGCTTTTTAGCTAAAGGACGTCAGGACTTGGTTTCTTTCTTTACAAAATGGAGATGGTTGTTTCCATCTCTAAGTTGTTGAGAGTCATTTTCCTGAGGTACATTTGGGAGGTGTCCTGGTGCATAGTTTAAATATTGTTCTTTCCCCTTTCTTCTCTCTGAGTCTTCTGTTCCATCAGCCTTAGACATTTCTTATTATTTCCTGTAATCCTCACAACAAGCACTATCAGACGTGGTGTTGGCAAAATCCTCATTTTATAGATGTTGAAACTGAGGCCAGATGAGAGCCATTGTGGTCACACAGAATGGGCGGGTCAGGGTCTGAACAGCATTCTGTCTGGTTCCTCGTGTTTTTCTCTGATGTGATACTTGTCCCTTCCCACAGATGATAGCTTCTGTCTGACTCTAGCCTTGGGATGTCAGGCTCTTCTCTATATTTCTAAAGGCCTTGCTTTCTTCAGTTATCTCATGGGAACAATTATCCCACATGCCCCACCCTTGATGACAACCAGATTGGATTGACCACTGGTTGCCATCCCTCTGAGTGACTCCTAGACTGCGTGCCTTGGACTGCCATCCTCCAGGCATTCTTGGGGAGGTAGCTGAAACCCCCATGCTTTTGTGCCCTTTCCAGGAAATATATCTGAAAGCAAGGGAGTGAGAGGGACATTATTAGAGGGATAACATTGGGTCAACTGTTGTTTATTAAAACAGCAGTAAATCATTTTAAAAACTATTAGCAACAAATGACTTGTGACACAGTACAACCAATGAGGATGCCCCAGTGCACTGCAGCTCCTGAGGGAGAACTGCTGGTGTTTCTGATTGCTCTTTCAGGAATGTGTAAAGTCCCATGCAAATGGGAGCAATGACTAGCATTGTTCTTATGATTAGCATTGTTCTTATCCTGGGAGGGAGGGTATCCTGTAAAGATTAACACCAGAGGCTCAGAAGCCAAACCACTTGGGTTAAAATGCTGGCTCAGCCACTTCCTGGCTGTATAACAGCAGGCCAGTTACTTGTTAGCTTGCGACCTCAGTTTTTCCACCTGCTAAATGGGAATAATAATAGTATCCACTTACCAGGGTTGTGTGAGAATCAAATGAGATAAGTTAAAAGTGCTTAGGACAGTGGCTAGTTCAATGGTCCACAAACTACAACTGCCGGGCAAGTCTGTTTTGCTGCCTGTGTTTATAAATAAAGTTTTACTTGACACAGCCATTATTGATTAGTTTACCCATCATCCATGGCTGGTTTGTGCTACAAAAAGAGAGATGAGTGGTTGCAACATTAACTCCATAGCCTGTGAAGCATAAGATGTTCATTCTCTGGTCCCAGGCAGGAAAGTTTGCCAACCCTTGTGCTAGTTCATAGGTGAATTACCCAGTAAATATTAGCTGCTGTTACTTCACTTCATTTAATTCTTCCAAAAGCTCATTCATTGTGAACATGAGGATCCAACTCCAGAGAGGGGAAGTGACTTGTCCAAGGCCACACAGCTAGGATGGTTCAGGACTGGGAGTTGAACTTTCACCTCCAAGAACTTTCTAGAATGTGATACTGACTGCTGCAGTCTGGCTGGGCATAATAACTGAGCTGCCACAAAGCCTTATAGATTCAAATAGCAAGTCTTTATTCCCCAACTCTCACCGGCACTGCACACACCACCCAGGAACACACTCCCTACACTTGGCTCTGTCCAATCTCCCTGAACCCCCAAGGTGGGGGGGTGGGGGGGGTTGGGGACTCACAGAAACTCCAAAGTAGTGGGCGCCTGAGGCAGCAAGAGCCACCCTATTGCCCACAGTAAAGGTCAAATATACAATTCAATCAATCCAGCATCACAGCAATTATATACAGCTTAACTCAAATCATCATCTCAATGGTTCGATGTCACCTTTCAACCATTCCCTCTGGCAAATGCCAGGAGTCATTCTCACTGGGCTGTGGCTCTCAACAACTGACCAGGGATTCTCCCATGCTTGGAGTCTTTGGGCTTTGAGTTCTTCCCAAATTAGTACTTAGGAGGAACTGGCTTAGCTCCCTAGGCAAGGATGGCCCACTCCAAGCCCAGGAACACATCCTCCCTCTCTCTGACCAAGGCTCTCCCCAGCCAGCAGGAACAGAACAGCTTTGTTGCCCCATTTAGGCCTTTCAACAGCTTGGTCTGCCTTCCTCTCCTTGGGCCCATGGCCTTGCTAGGCTGGACTGCATTGGACAACTCCCTGGTGATTGACGTTTCTGTTCCCCCCTCAGGACTCTGTGGTCTGCTTATTGGCCTTGCCCTTGTCCTTGTAATGGACTGGTCTGAGGCCATTTCCATTTCCTTTGGTGTGTTCTCCTGTCCCATAGCAACTATGACATGATTATGTTGTTCTCCCTTATCCTTAATCCTCTCAAACTACCTAGTTATCTTTAATTTCCTGTCCATTTCTCATACCGGGAAGTTAAGTGGAGCTGAGTCAGGCCCGCAGTGATGGAGTAGCATGGGAAAGCTCAGAAATGCTCACCCTGGGTCCCTGGAGCCCAGAGAGGTAGCTTGGGCCCTGGAGCCTGTGGAGGTTGGCAGGATACACCACCCCCAGGCTGGACCCTCTCTGCTCCAAACCAGAAATCATGTGCAGACAGCAGCGCTGGGTTTCTGGGGCCTTCCTCCCTCTTGGGCAGTCTAGGTTCTTTTGAACTAGTAGGATCAATAACCTCCAAAGTTTCCACCTCCCCCAGCCACCTATATCAAATAATGCACTCTCAGATACCTGTCCCAGTGTCCCTAAGTCTCATGGACCCAGCAGTGATAGCCCAGGACAAATTCTACCTAGACTGTGCTCTGTGTGTGTGTGTGTGTGTATGTACGCATGCATATATGTGCAGTCTTGCACACGTCCCCATGACCACAAACTTCCTTTGGCATAGTCTGGCATATGCTAAACACTCAGGATGTGGCATTTCCTGCCTCTCTTTGGTGACAATTGTGCCTAAGGTTCAGCAGAACTAGTCAGATCAGCACACAGTAGACATTTATTAAATGACTAGATTGACGAAGTGTGTTCTTTCTAAAAGTGTCCTCTGTGCATTTCTACATGTGCACGTGTGTGTGTGTGTGTGTGTGTGTGTGTGTGTGTGTGTGTGTGTGTGAAATGGCTGCACCTTGGGCATGGAGTGTGTGTAGAGTATATGTTACATGTGGGCAACAGTGTGCATGACATGCTGCTCTGTTTGTCCCCAGGGGGTTGGGTGCAGGCAGGAAAGCACAGTAATTCAGAATCTGGGGTGCATACTCAGAAGTCAGAATGACCCAGACGTGAGTCCCCGCTCTGCACTTTCTCATGGTATCACCTTGGTCCATCAATCTATGGAAGTCCTAGCTTCACTTCCTGTCAAAAAGGGAAACACATTTCAAATAGCAAACTCACAGTGATGTAGGGAGCTTAAATGCTCCAGTGTAGATCAAACTCCTACTATGTGAACGACACATTAACCTAGGTATAATTATACCATTAATAGACAAATGTGTATTTTGGATAAATATCTGCATTAAATAGAATTTTAAAAAATAAGGGTTTGAAATGGAGTTCAAACAAAAGTCTTAAGTTTTTCTCTCAGTAGACTTTATTTATTTTAAAAATGAATATGTGTGCTTATGCCAGAAGTTTAAGTTGGCCTACACCCTCTAAATTTGTGTCTTTCAATTCTCAGCAATTTTTTTTGCATATTTTCAGTAACATAATCTGAACAAAACAATGGCATTTCCCGATTTGTTAGTTAAATTTCTCACTTTCCCCAATTTTACCTCCTGCTCTTTCCCTCTTTTCTATTCTGGCTGAGGCTTCAGAATGCCCTAATTTTACATTTTCTTAGCCTCTTTAATGTAGAAGACAGAGCATGTAAAATAAGAGGCAAGCTTCTATTATCACAGGTGATGAGTGTTTCCTGCAAGAAAATACATGGGAATGGTGAGGAAGTGAAGGGAACCTTTGCAGTAGCCACTGCTCATTCTCCCCATTTCTGGCCTGATATGTGTAACAAGGAGCTGCAGCAGTGACTCACCATTGCTCCACCTAAAGGAGCAGTCCAGAGTGGCAGCCTATTGTCCTCTCAGAAGTGGGCATTTTTACATTGCTTTTGCCAGAAGCACCCACCATGCTTGGTCCAATCAGTTTGACTACAACAGCGTGAATGTATAGTGGGAGCATCCTTTAGAATGCCACCAGTTTTTTAGCACAGATGCAATACTTGCACATATAGTCTACCCAGGTGCAAACCTGGGCTATGCTGAGACTACAGAAAGATCCCAGCATCTTAGTGACCTGCATGTGTTAGGTAACAAAGTAAATGTAGATTTGTAGACAATCATAACTGGCTTCAAAACATATTTCCATGATCTTATTCAGATGACTTTATGGCCATCTCAAAGATTAAAACTCAGATTTGCAACCTGGAGTCAATTCTTACCTAAAATTTTTTATGATGAAAAATTGCCTGTTTCTACTGAAAAGAATTTTAATTTTCTAAGCATAGAAATTTCAAGTAAAAATGGCATACTTCATGACAGAAAATATTTCTAAAGTAAATGTTATAAATAGGTTTTGAGTACTTGTTATGAGCAAAATGCTGACAGGTTTACAGTGAGTCCAAAGTTCACTAACTTTGAAGACTTTTATTAAGCCAGCATCGCCCGGGCTAGTTCCTCCTAATACAGTCATACATGGTGAATAAATGGAGATTTTCCTTAAAAGAGCTTGTTAGCATGCCTGAGGAGAAATACACATAGACAGATAATTTTAAAAATCACGTGAAAGGGCATATTACAAAGCCTTGGGTAGTTAGGGTAGACTTTCTGGAGACAGTTCTATTGGAACTGTGGTCAAATTTATGTAGGAATTGGCCAAAGAAAATATGTTATTGGTG
Organism: Ictidomys tridecemlineatus; assembly: GCF_052094955.1. Lineage (NCBI taxonomy): Eukaryota > Metazoa > Chordata > Mammalia > Rodentia > Sciuridae > Ictidomys > Ictidomys tridecemlineatus. The sequence goes on along the minus strand of NW_027521185.1, from coordinate 777,934 downwards.
ATTTGAACTTTAAAATATATTCCAGGTGGAGGATATCACATGTGCAATCAAGAAAGAATGGATTGCAAGTGTTTATCACAGAGTGACCAATTCCATAAGACACTAATCCCATAGAGGAGGGCTCTGCCCTCATGACTTCATCACTCCCAAAGGTCCCACCTGCAAATACCTTCACTTTGGGATTAGAGTTTCAACATAAGAATTTGGGTTGAAACAAGCATTTAAATTTTTTTCAGTATGATTTATATACCAACAATGATTAACAGTCACAGCTTCAGCCTACTGTCTTTCCAGGTTTAAGCCCAGTAGAAAAGACGGTGTCTTCTATGGTTATGGAATAGTAATTTGCATTGGCTCTGGCTCTGAGCAGGTCATTTGCCTCTGTTAAATAATGACTGCTGTCAGGGGCATCTGGATACTGATTGGTCAAACTAGGAAATACCTTCCACCTTGGAACAGAGGTTGGAGTGGAGGCCATTATGCACTTATAAATTGGCTTTAAAAATTAGAAAGAAAAAAAAAGGCTTTTAAAAAGCCTTAGTATTTATGGCATTTATTAGTTTCTTTAGTATAAATACTTCCATCATGGCTAATTTGAAGATGCCTGACTTGCATGACTTCTGAATGTTTAACAGTCAGCTCCTGTAGGCAAGTTGCAGCAGCTCCAGCACACCATCTTTGGGCTGAAGAAAGAGCTGCCAGAATCCCAAGGATTGCAAGTGAGGGAGAGCATGGTACTTTAAAAGAAAATCAAAATGGTGCCATAAAGAGGAGTGGTGCCAGGTATCCAAAGCCAACAAGTAAATATGTACTATTCTATTTAAGAATTTGTACACATTCTTAGGTAATTTATTTGGATAACAGTTTTAAGGACCATATAATATTCCATTCAATGAAAGTTTACCTTTTTTTTACTGTTGAATGTTTAAGTTGGTAGAATTCTAAATAATACTTCATTGGACATGTCAATGCCCAAAGCCATTTTGTACCCTTAACACAAGTTTGTTGAGATAGTTTGCTTATGTGCAATTACTATGTTCAAGGAATAGATCTTTTAATGCTTTTAATAAATATTCTCTAATAGATGTACAAAATAGTTTTACCATTTTATATCACTCCCATCATTGTAGGAAAGTAATTATTTCATTATGTTGTCATTAAGTATAATTAAAAAATAATTGATAGGACAAAATTGAATATCATTTTGTTTAGCATTTGTTCAAATTTCTAAAAATGCAGACATTTCAATGATGTTCTTACAATAGGCATACTTCTTATATTGAATTTTCCTCTCATTTCCCAGTTGTGTGTTTATATGTGATCTTACCATACTATTGTCATAGGAATTTATCTTCTTTTACTTAATTAACACATCAAGTAGATAATACTGGAAATTCTAGTCCAAAGCACAGCTTGATAAATGTTGATGGGGTATTTTATATAAAACTCTGATTCTATATGATTGAAGATAACACTGGCTTATCTAATAGATAAATCCTCACATACAGCGAGTCAGCACAATAGAAATTTATCTCTTGCTCATGTTAGTGTTTCATAATGACTTTTCTCAGTTAAACATCTTCCTCGAAATCATTTAAGGACAAAACCTCATTCTGTCCCATGATTTTCCTTTTCCCTTGGGCAATCCACACAGCTGTTTCCATTCAGTGGGAGGGGGGATGAAAAAGGGATGAAGTTTGGGAGAATTTTATGGCATCCTGCAAGTGCAGCAGTCCTTACACACACATTCCACTGACTCAAACTCAATCAGCTGGCAACATTAATTGCAAGGGAGTAAAAAAAAAGGATGTGGTGAGCATCTATCCAGTATTTGCCCAAACTTCTATATCTGAAATGGAAAAATGTTTTCAAACAGTCTGATTTTGTTCCATGCTACATAAGTGTACCTGGGAATAAATCACTAACATTGCTGGGATTATGTACAAGATTTAAATATGGAATGTGAAACTTAAAGTATTGATAAGAGATATATAGATTTTTAAATAGAGCAAAGTGGTGGGGAAAATTTTTTGAATACTCATTGAATGGCTTTTAGTTTAGACATTGTAAAAAAAATGGAGTTTGTTGGACAAAGTGACCTTGACAAATAACTTTTGGTTAGGTATCATTCAATGTATAAGAAAATTAGTATAATCAGCTCAACTAGTAAACTGGCTTATTATAATGTCATTTTAATTAAATATTTTAGTGAAAAAGTTGTTTATGGATTGAAGAAAATCTTTGCAAATCATATATCTGATGAAGGTTAATATATAAAAGAAAAATCCTTACAACCTGATAGCAGAAAAAACAATGGGCGAATAGATAAAAAGAACCGTGGATGTGTGAATATACTCAGTTGTATATACACATAAAAATACACAATGGAATATTTAGTAAGCTTTAAAAAAAGGGAGATCCTGTCATTCACTACAACATGTCTAGCCTGGTGGAAATTATGTTAAGTGAAATAGCCAGACATAGAAAGAAAAATATTGCATGATTTCAGTTGCATGTGGTATCTTCTTTTATTAAGAAATTAAAATACAGAAATAGGGACAGAGTGAGGATAAGGGGAATGGGAGACATAGATCAAAGATACAAACTAACAGATATATAGGACTGACATTTCCAAAGGTCTAATGTATATAATGAGGACTAAGTTAGTCATTGTTTTTGGAATTTTTACCAAATGAGTAGATTTAAATTGTTCTTGCCATACACAAGAAATAGGTAACCATGTGAGATGATGGATATGTCAATTCACTTCACTATAATAACTAATTAATTAGCTATATTTTATCTTAAAACATCATGTTGTATACCTTTAATGTATGCAATAAAATTTATTTTAAAAAAACAAACAAGAATATTTTAGCTCTCTTTTTTCTCCTTACACAGGTGATTAAAGTGTACAGTGAAGATGAAACCAGCAGGGCTTTAGAGGTACCCAGTGACATAACAGCCCGAGATGTTTGCCAGCTGTTGATCCTGAAGAATCATTTCATTGATGACCACAGTTGGACCCTTTTTGAACACCTGCCTCATATAAGTCTAGGTAAGGATATAGAATCATAATGTTGCATCATTTTTTGTGCCCTGTAGGTCATGTGACAAAGATTTTCTTCAGATATATAAAAATAAACAAAAGGAATATGATCAGATCTTTTCTTTACTTTTTATTTTTCATTGCTGGTGATTAGTCAAGAATATAGCACCAAATGGAAACAAGAATAGAAATATTATAAATTTAGCATTGTTCCTTGTTTAAATAATGACATCAGAATTTTAGAACTAAAATATAGAGTTTAAATTGTCTTCTTCTTCTTCTTCTTCTTCTTCTTCTTCTTCTTCTTCTTCTTCTTCTTCTTCTTCTTCTTTTTTTTGGAAGTGAGATTGCACTATGTTGCTCAGGCTGATCTTGATTTCCTGAGCTCAAGGGATTCTCCTGCCTCAACTTCAAGAGTATAGGTTCAAAGAGCCATATCAGCTCTGAGTTCAAATTGAAGGAAAGATAAATTTCATAATAATCTTTGGAAACACAATTAAACTTTTTTTGAGAAGTTGACAAAGCATAATGTTATTTGGACTATTTTTTATGTTGATGGCAGTATGGGCAATTATAAGTATCCATAGTAGTTCTCTCTGTCCACCCCATCATCCCCCCTTTCTTTTTTGTTTTACTCTTTTTGTGGTGCTGGGGATCAAACTTAGGGCCTTGCATGCTGTCTACCAATGAGCTACACCCTCAATTCCCAATGGTCATTCTCTTTTTGGGGGGGAGTGGAGGGTACTGGGGATAGAACTCAGGAGCACTTAACCACTGATCCACATACCCGAGCCCTATTTTGTATTTTTTTAGAGACAACATCTCACTGAGTCACTTAGTCCCTTGCTTTTGATGAGGCTGACTTTTTAACTCATGATCCTCCCTCAGCCTCCCCAGCCAGTTGGATTATAGGCGTGCACCACTGTGCCCAGCTTGTCATTCTCTTAATAGTGTTGTGCACCGTAGATTTTACTTGAAAGTTATAAAGAACTCCTTTATATTTTGAAGATATAAAGATTAACCTTTTCAATTTTTTTAAAAAATTATTTGTTCTTTTAAATTGTACATGACAGTAGAGTCTATTTTGCCATATTTATACCAACATGGAGTATGTCTTATTCTGCTTCAGTTGCTAGTCTTGTGAATGTACACAATGTTGAGTTTCACTGTGTTCTATTCATATATGTACATAGGAAAGTTTCGTCAGATTTAAACCACTTGTCTTTCCTATTTCTATCCTCTTTCCCTTTCCTTCATTCCCCTTTGTCTAATCCAATGAACTTCTGTTTTTTAATTGGAAATGAGGTTTTGTATTATGAACTCTGGAGAGTTTTTAAAGCTTCTTTTAATAAGTTATAAAGAATTCATTACTCAAGGGATACAGGGTTCGACAATAGTTTTATTCCCTGTTTATTTTTAATGGCATTTATTTTATTTTATTTTATTTTTATTTTTGGTCATTCAAAACATTACGTAGTTCTTGATATATCATATTTCACACTTTGATTCAAGTGAGTTATGAACTCCCATTTTTACCCCATATACAGATTGCAGAATCACATCAGTTACTCTTCCATTGGTTTACATATTGACATACTAGTGTCTGTTGTATTCTGCTGCCTTTCCTATCCTCTGCTATACCCCCTCCCCTCCCCTCCCTTCCCCTCTTCTCTCTCTCTCTCCCCTGTACTGTAATTCATTTCTCCCCTTGTGTTATTTTTTCCTTTCCCCTCACTTCCTCTTGTATGTAATTTTGTATAACCCTGAGGGTCTCCTTCCATTTCCATGCAATTTCCCTTCTCTCTCCCTTTCCCTCCCACCTCTCATCCTTGTTTAATGTTGGTCTTCTTCTCATGCTCTTCTTCCCTAGTCTGTTCTTAGATACTCTCCTTATATCAAAGAAGATATTTGGCATTTGTTTTTTAGGGATTGGCTAGCTTCACTTAGCATAATCTGCTCTAATGCCATCCATTTCCTTCCAAATTCTATGATTTTGTCATTTTTTAATGCAGAGTAATACTCCATTGTGTATAAATGTCACATTTTTTTATCCATTCGTCTATTGAAGAGCATCTAGGTTGGTTCCACAGTCTTGCTATTGTGAATTGTGCTGCTATGAACATCGATGTAGCAGTGTCCCTGTAGCATGCTCTTTTTAGGTCTTTAGGGAATAGTCCGAGAAGGGCAATAACTGGGTCAAATGGTGGTTCCATTCCCAGGTTTCCAAGAAATCTCCATACTGCTTTCCAAATTGGATGCACCAATTTGCAGTCCCACCAACAATAAACAAGTGTACCCTTTTCCCCACATCCTCGCCACCACTTGTTGTTTTTTGACTTCATAATGGCTGCCAATCTTACTGGAGTGAGATGGTATCTTAGGGTGGTTTTTATTTGCATTTCTCTGTTAGCAATGGTGAGCATTTTTTCATGTACTTGTTGATTGATTGTATGTCCTCTTCTGAGAAGTGTCTGTTCAGGTCCTTGGCCATTTGTTGATTGGGTTATTTGTTATCTTATTGTCTAATTTTTTGAGTTCTTTGTATACTCTGGATATTAGGGCTCTATCTGAAGTGTGAGGAGTAAAAGTTTGTTCCCAGGATATAGGCTCCCTATTTACTTATCTTATTGTTTCTTTTGCTGAGAAAAAACTTTTTAGTTTGAGTAAGTCCCATTTGTTGATTCTAGTTATTAATTCTTGTGCTATGGGTGTCCTATTGAGGAATTTGGAGCCTGACCCCACAGTATGTAGATCGTAGCCAACTTTTTCTTCTAACAAACACCAGGTCTCTGATTTGATATCAAGCTCCTTGATCCATTTTGAGTTAACTTTTGTGCATGGCGAGAGAAAGGGATTCAGTTTCATTTTGTTGCATATGGATTTCAAGTTTTCCCAACACCATTTATTGAAGATGCTATCCTTCCTCCATTGCATTCTTTTAGCCCTTTTATCAAATATAAGATGGTTGTAGTTTTTTGGATTGGTTTTTGTGTCCTCTATCCTGTACCATTGGTCCACCCACCTGTTTTGGTACCAGTACCATGCTGTTTTGTTACTATTGCTCTGTAGTATGATCATCTTGATAGATGTGGAAAAAGCATTCGACAAAGTACAGCATCCCTTTATGTTCAAAACTCTAGAAAAACTAGGGATAACAGGAACATACCTCAACATTCTAAAAGCAATCTATGCTAAGCCTCAGGCTAGCATTATTCTGAATGGAGAAAAATTGAAGGCATTCCCTCTAAAATCTGGAACAAGACAGGGATGCCCTCTCTCACCACTTCTGTTCAACATAGTTCTTGAAACACTGGCCAGAGCAATTAGACAGACGAAAGAAATTAAAGGCATAAAAATAGGAAAAGAAGAACTTAAATTATCATTATTTGCAGATGACATGATTCTATACCTAGCAGACCCAAAAGGGTCTACAAAGAAACTATTAGAGCTAATAAATGAATTCAGCAAAGTGGCAGGATATAAAATCAACACACATAAATCAAAGGCATTCCTGTATATCAGCGACAAATTCTCTGAAATGGCATTGATTTAAAAAAATGTTTATAGATAAGTAGATGAGAATGAAAGGAGTTTGTTATGCCAATTCCATTCAACTCTTTGAACTCTATATTAGTTTCCTGTGGTTGCTATAACAAATTATCACAAACTTTGTTGCTTAAAATAACAGAAAATTTTCTTTTAGACCTCTAGAGATCTGAAATCAGTAATAGTGGGTTGAAATCAAGGTGTCAGCAGGTATGTACTCTGGGGAAGATATATTCCTTGACTCTTACAGATTCTGGAGGCTGTCAGCATTCCTTGGCTCATGGCTGCCTTACACTAATCTCTGTCTGTGTGCCTCCTCCTCTTCTGTCTGCACCAAATATAATCCCTCTTTCTTATAAGGTCCCTCCTAGATAGTCCATGAAAATCTCATTTTGAAGATCTTTAATTTGATCACATCTGCAGTCTTTTTTTTTTCCTCTTCTTCATAGAAGATGACATTCACAGGAATTCAGATGGAGTTATTTTGGGGGTCTATTATTCAGCCTATTGCAAATTCCTTCTAATTATACATTAAAAACTTTTAGTAATACATCATCAAAGTCATTTTAAATAACTTATCATTTACAGCTCAATTACTTCCTTCAATTTTTTTGAAGAATTGTGAAAGAATTTTATAACTAGTCATTAGAGTCATTCGCTTTCTCATCTGACTGCCAGTATACAAAATTGTCCCTTTGTTTGATAGGTTCCAGAGTTTACACCCCAGAGAAGTATTTCCAAAGAAAGGTTCTAGTCAGATGTGAGATTTGCCATTCTCTGATAAAACAGAATTTAAAAAAATAATATTGGCAGAAGTGTGCTCTTAGGAGGATTCATATTGAAGAGACCCTTGTGAAGTGGATGTACCTCACGATGCCTGCATTCCCTGAACCCTTAAAAAGTGTTGATAGACTTCGGGTTTTATGACGGCTGTCCTGGGACATGTCAGAAACCCCAGGAGAGGAAAGAGTGAAACCTGTGGAAAAGAAGTTAAAATAGTTCCACAGTCTCCATGGGGATTTGGAACCTGAGCACCTCTGCAGTTGACAGCTGATGAGTTGCAGCAGGGCCAGCTGATCGTGACAGCTGAGTGAGGATGGTTATGTACCTGCCAGGGAGCCTGCGTTCTGAAGCAGTCTGCAGTGGCCAGCTCTGCTCCCTGTATCCTAGGACAGAGAAAGCTCACTGTGTATTTTCCTCATTGTCCTTTCTGACTAATTTAACTTCTCTTTGTGATAATCAGTCTCACAAACTATGATGCTCTCAAAAGATATCTGCCATATCCCAAATTATTTAATTTACTTATACTGACAAGAATATAGCTTTTATTTAGCATCACATATAGCCATAGTATCTCATCCTCTTTTCTTTGGAGGGGAACTTTAAAATTATCCTTTTTTGTTATAATCACTACAATTTATCCCTAGCAAATAGCCTTGGAGTTCAATAACATAGATCTGCTCTGCAAATCGAGTAGCAGTTTTCACTGAGAACACTGAAAATTATTTATACTAAAGAATGAAATATACAAGTCTTTTATTGGAAAAACTTAAAATGGAACATTGCAAAATTAATTTAAGCTACATACCTAATTTAAACATATAATAATATCAATGTATTTTTCCATTACTATGTTTTCTAGAAGTTGCTGAAATAAAATCAAAGATTTGAGCATAATATCTCCTGGTTTCATTAACAATGCTTTAGACCAAACAATGAGAAGGAATTTTAGTTCTGGCATTTTCTTCTTTTTTTGCATTCATATTATATATTTAAGCAAAACAGTTGCAAACATAAATTCTACCCAAATGCTAACATATATAATATTACACAGCCTCCAGTTCTTTGTCTAACAGTGTAATAGGAAAATAACCATTATGGAGGTGCTGCGGTTTTCCTGAACAACAAATATAAACAAATATGACTTTGAAATGTTTTTGTTGTTGTTATGTTTGTGCTTTTGACAAACCTATAAATACTCTTACAATATATATTTAATCAAGTAATGGAATTAAGAAACTTTTTTTGCATCTGCATATTAAAATGAATAAAAAGAAGTAGAATGAGGTTATTTTTTCTTCCTTAAATATGATATGCAGTGACAGATATCCTTTGTCAATAGAATGTCTCCTGATACCTCCCTATAAGTCTTTAATGAGTGCCCTTGATATAAAAAACCAAAGGACAAACTCTTTGCCAAAAGTTTTTTGACTAGCTAGTTAGCTCTGCATGTTATTCTGGAGACATCCTTGACCTCTTTTGGACCAGAGTGATAAGTTTTCCATTGATAAAATTTATGACGCTGGAGACCAAACTCAAGGCCTTGTGCAAAACAGAGAAGTACTCTACCTCTGGCTACATCCTCAACCCTAAAAAATATTTTTAAATACAAAAATAAATCAGTTCACTATAAATAACTGAGAAATAAACAATAATTAAACATAATTATCCATAATTTCACAACACTGAAATAACTTCTGTTAGCATTAAAAATGTCTTTAAATAGTTTTCCTATTTTAACAAACTCTCTTTTTGTTCTCACTTTCGTAGACTGCTTTCTTTTTTGTGTATGTGTGCATAAAAAAAACCTTGAGTGTTCTCCCCCCCGCCCCATTTTACTTTATAGATTCCACATAATGTAGGAACATAGGAACTTCCCCAGCTTCCCTTGGCTGTCCTCCATAAACAGGTTAGCAAATATTTACAGACAGGTTTATACTGACTTTTGTATAATTTTGTAGATCCTGGAGACAGTATGTCATAGGGAAAGAAAGATAAGAACATTAATATTTGTTATCTCTTAGGTGTCAGTAAACTCCAGGGAAGATAGATTGGGTAAAGAACATCAAGTGGAGGTGAGTGGGAGAGACGTGCTTTAAATAGAGGCATGAGAAGACCTCCCTGAGAAGGTGGTGCTTGAGTGCAGACCTGAAGCACACATCAAGCAGGCCAGAGGGAGATTGTTGTGGATCTAGGATACGGGAAATGAAAAGGGCCCAAAGTGGCAATGTGCTTGTATGCAGGAAGCAGCCCAGAGACCAGTGTGCCTTGAGTAGTGTCACTAAAGTGGAATGTTATGGCCACCAGAGGACCAGATCCTATAGGATCTCATAGGCATGGAGTGGCCTGGATTTTATCCTGAGAGAGAAAGCAATTAGGGGTGTGTGAGCCCAGAGAGCAATATGATCTGATTTAATTTAATATATACTTCTGAGCTGGAAATGTAGCTTAGTGACAGAACACTTGCCTAGCATGTGTGAGATTCTGGGCTGGATCCACAAAAGAGGCCAGAATTAAAGTTTTGACCCTTGGTGGATAAGCAACTTATCTTTGCTTTTACAGCAAACTGCCTATGGCTAATGGAAATTATCCCTGCCTCTCTTTATTATTTGTGCTAGTTGTGCATGACCCATTCTGCTCCATTTACATGTATTCTGCATATTTATGAAATTTAGTGATTTTGAGAGATCTTGAGACCTTATAAGGAAGAACATTTAGATTTTCAGAATAGAAGAGAGTTGAGAGTTTTTCTCTCACTCCAGTTGGTCAAAGCTCATGTTCCTAGGATTATGTGGTGGGTTTGTTTCTGTATCATTCTACATCTCTGCACTCAGGCATACTGTAATTTAAATCTTGAATTCCAAGAACATTTTCATATAGCCTTTATTTCCAAGGTGGTACTGAAGTTCCTAAGATCAAACTGAGCCAATCTGGTTCACTTAAAAAAAGGCTAATAACTTATTTTATCTGAACAACCCAAGAAATCATGTTGGAAAGCGCCTGCTCTTGAATTTGTATAACTTAGTAGAAATATTATGTTTGGAACTTTGAATGTAATAGCGACCTGTCATATCTTCTGGTCATAATTATTAATATATGCTTCTGAGAATTTTTTTTTGGTGCTAGTGCTCAGAACCCAGAGCCTCATGTATGCTAAACTCACACTGTGCCATTGAGTATCCCCCATTCTGATCTTTAGAATTTTAATAGGCAGAATAAATCATTGAAATCAACTAAATACCCTGATTTTGTTCTCTGAATTGCCTAATTTGAGTGTATGTTATACTGTGACTCTAGATGTACACAGTATTTTATAGACATTGAATTTGTTGGCTTCTCACTATTTGTTTATGACAAATATTCCACATCCACAGTTCTCTCCAGTCAAAAATAGCCATCAAATTTTTAATGTCACTGTATCAGCAAATATTTTGCCTTCTTTTATATTGTAATATACCAGATTTTGTAACTGGTGTGCTTTGCTCAATAACCACTGGACGTCACTATAGCTCCTCAGATGGAGTACTCTTTTTTTTTTTTTTCTTATATAATCACTGTAAGAGGAACTTGGTGGGGGAGTCGACTTCAGCTTCAAGTCCTATGAAACTTAATGGGATCCATGTTTGTCTTGCTCCCATTTTGATTCCTAATTGAAGCCATGGTACGAAGCAGTGGCAATTAGTACATACCTCCAGCACATACCTGTAGACTCTTTGGGAAAAGGAATTAATTGCATTTTAGTATTATTGCTAGAACAGCTGAGATTTCCATTGTGGATATCATTGTGGAGTGGCTTTAATAAGCAAAATGAATGACTGGAGGCTTTTAATGAAACTGTTTTTATGTGTGCAGCCATGTCCACATGATCTGTTTAAGACAAAAGCAATGTACAGTGCAGGGAGGGGACAGTTCACTGCTGCCTGCTTTCAAGTTGATTCTTCACATTTTTTTTCTTCTTAACAAAATAGGCAGTGTTTTCTTGTTTTCTGGGGCTGATAGGTTACTGTGCTTTCTGTGTTGTGTATAACTTACCAACTCTCAGATTTGTGATCACCGTTATCACCAGCAAAAAAAAGTCCTGAAGCCTTTGGGACATGTGGCATATGGCTCCTGTATAGTGAACTATGTGCCCTGATCTTTCAGCTTTTAAAAGACCATGGTGTCCTGGTAGCACATGTAAGGCTGGAAATGAAAAAAATTCTTAAGCAACAAGAATTTGAAGTGCTCTGCCTGCATGCACCTCCTGATTCAGCCAATTTTCCTTCTACGTGTTCTCATAGCTTCTGCTGCTTGAGTTCAGATCCCACCAGTTCTCTCCTCAGGATTCTGTTCCTGGTTCTCATGCTTCTAGTAGTATCAAGGTTATCTCTCTGAATGCAGATCTGATTCTCATGCCATATGGAACCAAGTTCCTCTGTGGGCCTTATAGTACCTTGTGACCTGCCTGCCCCTTGTAACTGCAGCCCATGTCACATCTAGCCTCACTGTTTGTAGTTCAAGAACTGCCTACAAATTTCTGATGCATTGCAGTTTCTTCTCAGTGTCCTTGCTCCTGCTGTTGTGATTCCCAGGAATCCCTTTTCTGCCCAAGTTTATCTGACTTACTGCTATGCATTTTCCATGGCTTAGTTATTTTAGCTAGCCCTTTCTTTAAAATACCTATGAAAACAAAGTAAAAATGAAACCTTCAGCTGTTCGGGGTGAGTGACAGCTAACATAGCACGACAGTCTGAGGAGGTTAAAAAAAAAAAAGCAGTTGGGAGCCTCTTACACTCAACCTATCATAGTCAACTTTTCCATCTGAGAGCAAGTAGGGAGACACATCTACCTCATTCACAGATGTGTCTCCCCCTAGATGCACACTACAGATGCTCTGAAGCTATTTTTTGAGATGATCAGCACATTTGCTGGAACCACTTTTTCTCATACATCACTTGGGAAATTGCAAATCCTGAAAAGCAGAAAGAGGTATAGGAGGCATTAGGAGTATTGGCAATATTTTGTGTCCTGGGAGGTGCTGCTCCCACAAGTACATGCTGTCTGCAGGAGTGGGAAACAAGTACTTTGGATAGGAATTAGACATTAGGCTATTCAAAGCAAATTATTTACAATATCAATTAACCAGGAAAGTGAAGCTTAATGGTATATATAACAGAAGAATGTTATAAATTATTGTATATTCATGAGCTACAACATTTTTTATCATATAGCTTTTGGTTATTTTTTTGAAGTTATTATTTAAACACTGATGTGGGAAAATATACAATTTGTAATGATGATTAAATAAAAATATCATATAAAGTGTATAACGTTTTCTAAATTTTATGAAAAATGTACACACATACCCTCTTGTAGAACCAGAGAAAAAGACAAGAGGCGGTTATTCCTGATTGATATATTTAAACATGAATTGTGACTACCACTTTTCTTTTCTCTAATAAAAATGTATCCTTTTAGTAATAAAAAAATAAGAAAAATAAAGAACAGAGACAATTTTAAAATAAAGAAATTTAAAAAGACTTAGCTAAGTTATCTTCCTGAAGCCCCAAATTGGGCCAAATTCTATACCATTTCCTACAATGATCTTAATAATAATCATATTATTAAAATTAGATAGTAATTCCATGGGAACAAGGACTCTGCATTACATACATCTTTGAAATTCATGGTCAAAACAAATAAGTTTGTTTTGAACTAAGTTGTATTAAACTGTAAAATATTTATATCAAATAATTTAAAGAGTCAGGTGCAGTGGCACACACCTGTAATCCCAGAGGCTCAGGAGACTAAGAAAGAGAATCACAAATTCAAAGCCAGTCTCAGCAAAGCAACTCAGTGAGACCATGTCCCTAAATAAAATAGAAGATAGGACTGGGGATGTGACTCTGTGGTTGAGTGCCCCTGAGTTAAATCCCTGGTATCAATAATAATAATAGTAATTATTGTTATTATTTAAAGAATAGATTGCAAAAATACAGAAATGGAAGAGGCTTAGAAAGGAGGCCAAAGAAACCACATAGCATGCCCTGCTGGAAATTTACTCTGAATCCTTTAAGGATGCACTGGATAGCTTGGAATATATGCAAGCTCTTTATAGAGCTTCTGATATTTACCCAGTCATCTTCAGATAACATATATGCAAACATTTTGTGGAGAATAAGGCTTTCTATGAATATAAGTGGTGACTTTGGGGTCTGAGTTAACACAAAGTGCATTTCAATTCACTGGAGAACCAACTACAGGGCTTTTATAGTCATCAAGCCAAAGTGTCACAATTTTCCTATTATCACACTTGGGGAGATGAATCTGGCAGTGGCAATTTTCTGGGAGATCCAGGTGGTATTGAGTAGTATTCTTAGGTTAAAGAACCTTTTAGAAATTGAGCCCTGTTTTATTCTTTGCTTCTTCAGTTTTTGTTTTGCTTCGTCAGAGGCTGTTCATTTTTATCTGAAAATAAGATTGACAAAAACGTTTGTAGTTTCTACCCAGTGCAGAGAAGTACAAGGACCATTTGTCTCCTGGAGTTTCCAAAAGTTACAAAAGAATTGTTTTCTGGGAAAATTAGAGGCAAAAGACACTTTTTTTTTTCTCTTATCAAGTGATGAGAAGACTAGGGACTCAGGTTTCTATTTGAGCCCCATGCTGTACTTTCAGTAGATTCAGCAAACCAATCCAGGAAGAAGGTCACAAGTGAGCACTTTCCATTCTTGGAGGATGGAAGTTTTTTTTAAAAGACTTTAAAGTTAAATCAACAGTTTTAGAAAAACTTTTCTTTATCCTTCTTTATCTTCTTTTCTATTTTAGAAATAAAGCTCCTGAAAATTAAACAGAATTACACATAATTATTATTATTTGGTACAGTTTTTTTTCAATTGCCATTAGACCTCACTGATATATTTGAAACAAAACTAAAATTTAAAAACAGTATGAAGCTTTTGTTTTTGTTTTAAAGAAGCTGTTTGAAGCTTTTCTTTCCTTTTCTGCCACTATAGTTGATATTTTTACGTATTTTAAGAAGACTTTCTTCCTATTTTTCTGTCTACATATATGTAATATTTGATAATTATAATTCACTTTACAATGTCTGGAAAATAATTTCAGAAAAATGTTTAAAAATAGAATTAATTAATTATTGATCAGGTAGTTGGGGGTAGGAAATATGAGGTTAGGATTTAAATGATTAAAAATGTGGCTTTAAAGTTTTAATAATGTTTTCATATGGTATTTTAAGTGAACTTCATGAAGTTTTCAAAAAATAAAGTATTTAAAACAATTATGTTGAATTTGTGTGAAACTTACCTTTTCTCAAATGCTAATAACTCCATGTTTGAGTTCATCTTGGTTTTGAACTTTGCAGTAAAGAGCCTCTGGTTGTAGGATTAATTTGTTTCTTTTTGGTATTTAGAAAAATACATTGTAATTTTCTTAGTAGGATTACTTGATAGGTTAAAATTTGTTTGCATTTATGATTATACTAAAGGATGGTCAAGAGAAAGCTTATTGATTAGAAGCTGGCTGGTCCAGCACTTTCCTTAGTTCTTGGTAATGATATTTTATAGCCAGGCTTAGGCAAGATAAAGCTGGTGACTAGCGACTTTTCACTTTCCCTTTAAGTGTTTTCCTTTTCTAGTAAAGCAATCCACCTCATCATCTTGTACATTCCTATTGAACTTTCTGCCTATAAAGGCCTGTATTTAGATAACTGTCTTTGTTAAATAACAAATACTATTTTTAATGTAGAATGTGATTTACTGATAATCAATTATGCCACCTGGATTTATTGGGTTATTATACTCTTAATACTTAATGTCATGAGATTGCTTGGGGGACAATATGTGACAATGCATCCAAATTGAGATAATAATGTATACATTTAAAAAGAATATTTAATGTAATGTGACTTTAAAAGCCAGATTCTGTAGCAGGAAAATTTTATTTTCAATACCAGGCTGATATATGAGGCAAAAGTCCTAATTGCGTTCAACCCTCTGTTGAACAATTCCTCTATCTGTTATCTGAATTTTCAGTAGGACGGTACCAGAAATTTTCTTTGAAGGAATGGAAAGTACATCTTTTACTTTTTTACATGTATTCTAGTTTATGACATTTTTGAAGACATTTTTTTCTTCTTAATATTATGAGAATATTTTCTTGATGCTAGTAATGGCATTAAACATTCAATGAAGTTTTCTTAAAGATTTTATTCCTTATTTTTCCTTTCTAGACTAGAATTCTGACCTTTATTTCCATGTGGTCAACAGCAACAACAAAAAAAACCCTGGTTATTAGATTTCACTTTTTGGTGTCCATGGGCATTTTACTATTATTATTATTATTATCATTATTATTATTATTATTATTAGTAGTAGTAGTAGTAGTAGTAGTAGTAGTAGTAGTATTTTAGTTACACATCTGTTATAGCTGTTCACACATCTGTTATAGCTTGATTTTTGAATCCTTTTTGTATTTACTTTTTTATCTTTTTTTAAACTAGAGGATTATAGTTCTACATGGTAGTTGGAGACATTTTGACAAGTTGCATGGTGCATGAAATTTGACTTCAATCCCTGCTCCCTTTCCTTACACTCCTCTCTTCACTCCCCTTTTGCTCTTTCCTCTATTACACTTACCTTCATTTTGCACATTTATTTATTTATTTATATTTGATTGGTGTTTTTAAAAAGGTGAAATTCCCTGTGGTATAGTCATATGTGGATATAATATGAATTTATTAAATTCATTTCATCCTTCTCCCCTTTCTCATTCCTCCTCCCTCCCTCTCAATGTTATTCTTGTACTCCACTGATCCTCCCTATTTTTTCCCTTATTTTGCTACAGCTTCAATATATGAGAGAAAACATTCAACACTGATTTTCTGAGTTTGGCATTTTTCACTTAGCATGATTTTTTTTTTTCATTTCTGTCCATTTACTGGGAAACCTCATGATTTTATTTTTCTTTATAGCTGAGTAAAACCCCATTGTATATATTTACCACATTTTCTTGATCCATTTGTCTATCAATGGACACCGAGGTGAATCTAGAATTTGGCTATTGTGAATAAATATAGACGTATGCTGCTTTTAGGTTTTTTTTTTTTTTGATAATTCTCAAGGAGGGGAATATTTGGGTCATGTAGGAGTTCCACTCCTAATATTTTGAGGTTACTGTATACTGCTTTCCAGAGTGATTATACTAATATGCATCACAATTTACAATGTATGAGTGTACATTCTCCACATTCTTGCCAGCATTTATTATTGTTTCTGTTCATGAAAATTGTCATGCTGACTGGAGGGAGATGAAAGTGTAGTTGTATTTACCTTTTAATGCAGTCCAAATTGAAAGGATTTATAATTACTTTCATGGAAGATGAAGATTGATGTAATTTGAAATGTTGCCCATTATTTTTACCTTACAATTTAAATATGTTTGTTTATTTTTAATTAATTAGCAAATATTTTTTGAATTTGTTTCAAAATAAAAAAATTGAGGTAATGGAAACATGAAAACTGCAGCTGATACAGAAAGAATGCCTGTGATATAAATAGACACAGTGTAGGTGGCAGAGAATGTCTCTTGGTTGGGAAACTCTAGGCGGGTAGCAGTAATTCTGTGCAGGGGAGAGAGCATCATGTGGGATCAGATATGTTGCTACTTTTCAACCTTGAGGAAAATTGGCTATTCTAAACCTCAGTTATTATCAGTAAAATGGAAATACAGCTTGCTCATTAGATTATTGTATTAATTTCCTAAGAGTGCTATAACTAATTACCACAAACTTGGTGACATAAACAATAGGGATGTTTAGTTTCACAAATCTGGAGGGTTATTTCCTGCTGGGAATTCTAAGGGGAATCTGTTCCTTGCTCCATCCAGACTCTGGTGGCTGTTTGCATTCTTTGGCTTGTGGTCACACCTCTTGAATGTCTGCTTCTGTGATCCCATTGCATTTTCTTTTTTGTCTGTATTTATTCTCCTCTGCCCGTACCTTAAAAGGATGCTTCTGGTTCAATTTAGGGCCCACTTGATTGATCTAGAATATTCTCCCTAATTCAAAGCCCTGAATAACATCTGCAAAAGCTTTGCCATGTAGGGTAACAATTACAGGTTCCATGAATTAGGATGTGATATCTTTAGGGCCACTATTCATCTACTTAAAGGTGTTAGAAGAATCAAATATAGCAGTAAAACAGCTCTCAGAGTGAGACATGCCAAAATGCAACTTTTATTTCACAAAATGGAACTAATTTTGCACTCTAATTCTTCTGCCCTTGCAGACAATTTAGTTTTCTATTGTTTGCTTACTCTCTAGACTTGTTGGGATAAATAATAAATATCAGTGAGTTGTATACAGGTCTAAAATGTTCTGAGCTGAACATTGAGACCCACCTTCACATTTCTGACATTGTGGTGGGGCATGTAAGTCCCGAAGGAGGTACTTGTCTGATTGTTATCCAATTCTTTTTTGTTCTGGAAACTCTTGCTCCTTCCAAGATTACTGCCTGAAGCATAAAGACCCTTATATTCATGGCCTTTTCTTCGTTCTCTGTGTTCCTCCTCTCTTGGGCATTTGAGATGTCCATACTTTTTGATTAGACTTAACATTGACTCAGCAATTGCTTCTCGCTGTGCTAGATGCAGGGCTTCTTGAGGAGAGTTGTTTTGTTTTGTTCTGTGCTGGTGTACATTGAACCCACCAGGCTTCACATGTGCTAGGTAAACCCTCTACCACTGAGCTACATCCCCAACCCTTTGAGAATATATTCTTTAGACTATGGTTTGAGCCACATCACATGTTTAAATCTATTGGACTTTTAACAACAAAAAATCATTCTAGTGCTGGAAAGGGGCAGGATATAGAGTCACTTGAGACCAGCACCATACAGGTCCTGTCTCTCTCTATTTTTTTCTTTCACTCCATCCCCTGTCAATTCCTTTATCCTAGTTTCTTTCCCAGGAAGCAGAGGGTGCATCTCTGTAAGAGAAAACAGAGGACTGGAATTGCTCTGATTCTCCCTAAGCAGTTGCATTTGCCAAATATCAATAAAGTCTACTTTGAAGCTCAAAAACCAATAAAATTCCTTTTTGTCATTTTTTCCTTTCTTTAAAGTGTATGTTGAAGACAGAACATAGCTATTACCTTGGTGGGAGAGAAATGGATGCAAAGAAACAGGTTTGCAAAGCAAACAAGCCAGCATGTTGATTCCTTCCTGAACATTCTCTCAGTGTAGTTGCAAGGATCATAGATACAGTTTCCAGCACTTACAGAACTTACTAGTGCATACCTGTTTCATAAACTTTAAAATCCCAGCAGGGTTTGCATAAGAAATAGAGTCAAGTGGGGATTGGAAGATTGTTAAGGATGCAACTTCCCATTTGATATCTCCTTAATACAGCCCTTCAGAGTGCTTATACCCAGAACCTGGGTGTCTTCTTTAAGTACACATTTTTCACTCCTATTTTATTTTCCAGCAAATTCTGTTGGCTCCATCTTCAAAATCCAGAGTCTGCCTATTTTTTTGTTGTTGTTATTTGTTTGATTTTTACAAAATTGACTGTTGTTATGTTCATCTAAGCCACACCCTCACTCTGGGTTCATTGAAGTAGCCTATGAAATAGACTTTAGTTTTCAACCCTTACAACTTTTAAAGTCACTTCTTCACTCAGTAGCGAGTATAATCCAGTTAAAACATGTCAGCTCAGGTTTTCCCTGAGTTCAGCATGATTTTCACATAATTCAGAGGAAAAGCTGAGTCCTTACTAAGGTCTGCAGGGCCCTATACAGCCTCCCATCTCATCTCCATTATTTCTCTGGCCTCTCTTCCTGGTAATGTCTCATGTGCTTATTCAGCATTAACCTCCTTGTCAAGCTCCAGAAATACCAGCCTTGGTTTCATCTCAGTGGCTTTGTTCTTCTTCCTCTAAGTATCCCCTGGGCTCATGCTCTCTTCTCCTTGGGTCTTGTTTAAAGACCCCCTTCTCAATAAGCCCTTCTGTTGTGAGTATTGGGAATGGATTCCTTTCACCATTTTCTAGTTAGCACTAGTACTTTCTTTCTTCCATGCTCCATTTTTTTGGTAGGGTTTATTGCCACCTTTTAAGATTTACCTTTTATTTATCATCAGTATCTTCCCCAAAGCCTCATGAAGGCAGTTATTTCTTACTGATTTATCCACTAAAATACTCTCAGCTCTAAGAGGAGTTCCAGATAAATTGCAGGCCTTTAGTAAATCTTTGTTCATTGAATGGATGAATAACTTACAGTTGCCAAACTACGTTGGTTTATCTTGTAACAAGTAGAAGTAGACAAATTTTTTAAGCAGGATTCACATTCAAACAACTATCTGGAGAGACAGGAAGTTGCTGTGATAACAGTGTTCAGGTTGGATTGGAAGAAATTTGGAGATAAGAGGCTTTACAAGAAAAAAATGATGGTCCAACAATAGTAGTGATGGAAAAGCTTGTGTGTGTGTGTGTGTGTGTGTGTGTGTGTGTTTGTGTGTGTAGGAGTTGTTGGTTATGAGTGACACTTGGAGTAAGAACACCTGATAGCTTGCAATATCAGGAGTAAAGGATTATTGGAGAGGAAGTTGAGAAAAATGAAAGTGTGACTTAATTCTACATTTCTTTGAGAGAATGTGGTAAAAATAACACTTATCATAGTGGAGAAAAATCTAAAATATAAAAAGAAAGATGAATTTATTTTGCTTTAAGGTGTTTTTAAAAATTATGGAATGTGTATCACATAAAATTTACCATTTTAACTATTTTTAAATGTGCAGTTCAGCACCATTAAATTCATTTGTGTTGTCATGCAATGATCACCACTATTATCTTTAGAACATTTTATCTTCCCATAATGAAACTCTATACCAAGTCAACAATAACTCCTTGGCCCCCTCACCCCCAGTTCCTGGCAACTTCCATTCTACTTTCTGTCCCTGTGACTTTGGCTGTTCTAGGCGTCTTGTATAAATGATAGCATTACAGTATTTGACCATTTCTGATTGTAGTTTTTCACTTATCATAGTAACTTTGAGGTTCATTCATGGTGTAGCATATGTCAGAACTTCACCCCTTTTTTTAAAGTGACTATTCCATTGTGTTTATGCATTTATCCCTTGATGAACATTGGGTTGCTTTAGCCTTTTGGCTCTTATAGATTGTGTTTCTGTGAACATTGTTGTATGAATATCTTTAAATCTCTGCTTTTACTTCTTTGGGGTACTCACCCAGGACTGGAATTGCTGTATCCTATGGTAATTCCATGTTTACTATTTTGAAGAACCACTATACTGACTTTCATTTCAGGTGAATTGTGCTTGAGTTGGTGGAGAGTGTCAGAAGGTAGGACTGGACCTTAGATGAAGGTACTTCTAGGCAGAGATTCCAGTTGAAGGAGCCTCCCGGATGTGATGAAAAAGGGGAGGTGGTGAATTAGTTTGAGGAAGGACAAAGGAAGGTATTGAGTGAAGGACTAAGTCAAGTCATAGGAAAGAGAAGCAGTGAAGGGAGCCAGTCAATGAGACAGAAAAGGAGCAATCAGTGTTAAGAACAGAACCAAGAATGTTGATATACACTTAACTCAAACTCATCCATATTCATTGAGTACTCTGTCAAGAATTTCTTTTCAGATGAATAAGCTTCTATTTAAGGATGGCATTACTTTCAAGGGTTTAGGTCCAGTAGGTCACAGATCACTACTGAGTGTTGAATTTCTGAGGCATAGATACTTTTCAAAAAGGTCCTAGAAATACTAAAAAAGCAGAGAATCTCTTATTCTTTTGTTGGCTGTTCTCCGTTTCCTCTTTTGCATTAATAATTTTACAGTTACATTTTTCCCCCAATGTTTTATGGAATTATGACACACATAAAGAAAAGTGAGCAAGCCAACGTGGATAACTCTGTGACTTCTCAGAGAGTGCCATGTAGCTAGGTAATCAACACCCAGATCAAGAAATACAGCACTGACCTTACCCCAGTGGTTCCCTGCATGCCTCATTTATCCTGTATTGGCATTGTTCACATTTCTGGCACCATAGAATAATTTTTCCTGTTTTGAATCTATGTAAGTGGAATCATGCAGCATATACTATTTGGGCCTGACTTCTTTCACTTAATGTTTCTAAAATTAATCCACGTTTCTGGGAATGCTTTTATACAACTTATTTATTTTCACGTCATATTCATATGCAAATAACTAGACTTTCAGGTAACTTCCAGTTTGAGGCTATTATAAATAATAATATATGAACACCATTACAATTTCTTATTGAAATAGGAATTTGGTATTATGTTTTACCTATTTAAGTTGCCATTGCTTCAATCATTCAAGTGTCTTTTCTACCCAGTGCTTTCCCCCCTTACCTAATTATCTTTATTGTTAATACAAGATATGTTTTCCTTAATATTAGTTTTGAAAGTACAAAGTACCATAAGGAATTGAGGTTCTTTAAAAAATCTGTATTTACTTTCATTATCATTTTATTTTTAAAGCATCTATTTTAATTTTTTTCTCATCTATCCAGATTATGCCTCTTAAATGTGTGGTGAATCTGTCAAAATTCTTCATCCCTTAATGAGGTGAATTGTTCAACCCTGAAACAAATATTTTAATTTTGGCACCATGATGAGTTGGAGGAAGAATAGCTCTTGTATCTTAATGCAGTTTGTTATTAAATTTATATCATAATTTGCATAGCAATAAAAGGAAATTGAGAATTAGCAAAATGTACATTGTGATATGAAATTTTTCTTTTCAGATGACTGCTTTGGTATAAAAATTGAATTACTAATTCAAAATTGATGAGGAATTTTTATCAATCTGGATATTTAGGAATTGAGTTGAAATTTTCTATGCATATGAGACATGTATACAAAATCTATTCTAAATGTTTGTATAGTTATTTGTGTGTGTGTCTGTTTATCTGTTAACATATTCACTGAAGCATTCTTCACAGAAAGAACACTAGAAGACCATGAGTGGGTGACTGAAGTTCTGTCTAACTGGGGAATGGAAGAAGAAAATAAGCTGTACTTTAGGAAAAAATTATGAATTCTTTAAAAAGCCAATGGAAAGTGAAATCTCCATTAACAGTCAGTGAAAATCAAATGAATCAGTTAAATTTTACATGAAGAATATGGTCACTATCAATAAAATACAGTTCCATTTAGTGATTCTGGCCCTTTAAAATTATACTCACATTTCTTATTCTAAAAATGATTAGTCACCATGATACAAGAATTTCAGACACATATAAAACATTTCTTTAGCCTTACTTGCAGAATCTCAATTGAGATGCATTTAGTCATTTAACTTAAAAAATATAGGTAAACCTACTTTGGAGGCATTATTGCTTTTTTCTTGCCTTAGAGGAAAACTAGACAAAGCAACTGTACATTTGACTTTGAGATAAATTATTATATGTCCTCAAATGTATTCCAAAATGTAGTTTTAAGTTCTTTTCACAATATTTAGGAAACTTAAGTAAGAAATTTTCTAAAACAAAAATAGATTGGTAATTATTGGGAATGTATAGCTTAGCCAGAAATTTAAGTTTGACATAAATCTTGATGCTTCAAATTATTTTGTTTTTAGTGAAATAATTTTTGACCTAAATAGAAATGAGATAAAGAGTAGCATATTATATAGCAAATACTACTTTCATTGTAATTCTCTTTAAAAGAAAATAAATGTATGTCACATTCTAATGAAGACTAGGGATCTAGAGAAGTCAGAATAGCCTCTAGGCTCATTAGTTTAAATTGTTTTTGTCTCTGCAGCAGTAGCATATTTTTACACGAAGTTTTGGATAATTGGATTGAAATGATCCTTTATGAAAAATATATGATACACACCATAATAGAATATTTTCAAACCCTGAAAGATCTCTTACATTCTCTTTTATTTTAACCTATTAATAGAAACATAATGGGATGATCTTTGACAAAGAAAATAAGAGTTCTAACAAAAATTAAATAGATTTGAAGGAAAAGTGTTTTCTTGTTGCAAATCTTTATTAAAAGCTAGAATTTAAAAGTTGTATTTAAAGAAATATGGTTTGGTGCTCATTTCTGTTTTATTATTATTATTATTATTATTATTATTATTATTATTATTTGTAATTTAAATAAGATGAGACATTCACTTTGTATAGTTGGAGCCAATGGTTCAACTGGGTGATCTGACAATATCTGGATACAGTTTTGGTTGTAGGACTGGGGGTGGGGTGGGGGTCAGCAGGAGCAGTGCCAAAGTGGGCAAAGTTTGAATTCTGCTGAACATCCTCTAAGGCTCAGGACAGCCCCACAACACAGGATTATTAGATAAAATGTTAATAGAACTGCTGTTGAAAACCCCTGTCCTAGAGGAAATATAGTAGAATATATTTTTTCAAACTTGTCTGTTCATAAAATTTACCTAAAGGAGTTCCAGTACTTATTAAAAACACAGACTCCAAGACCTGGCCAGACCTATGGAATCAGAAACTCCAGGAATGACGTCTGGGAATTTCTATTTTAAACAACTGCTGTGGGTGAATTTTATGATTAAACAAGTTTGGAAAAACAGTAGGTGGAAAGAATTGGACTTTTAGTTCCCACACTGAGTCCTGGTTTCCCTATGTTCTTGACTGTGAACCTGGGTACAGCTTTTGCCCTTGACTTTTGTGAGCCTTGATTTTGTAAAATGGGTCAGTAGTCTTTTCGTACCTGGTAGAGTAGTTGGAGGGTTTGGGGAAAAGATGTGGGAACAAGCTCATTGTCAACTTGAGGGCAGTGTCCTATGACTCCAGGTCGGAGCATCTCTCTGCATCATTGTCATCTGGGCCCAACTCTACCTGGGAAGATGCCTGAGGGTACAGTCCAAGGACCAGCATTTTCAGAAGCACTTAATGTGGATTTTAGATACATTGGCTTAAGGATCTTCTGCTTTAGATTCTATACTGGTCATAATTCAAACTTTTCTAGCATAGGTTTAGTGATAATTTATCCTTTATTTTTTGCCAGTATTTTTTTTCCAGAGCATATGGTGTCTTTTGCAACTGAAACCAATGGTGAAATATCACCAACACAAATTTTACAAGTAAATATATATTTTCATTAAAATATGTAAGAAATCACATAATAATGGGAAAATTTTAGGTCCTTATTAGGCCTGCTCATATTTTGACATGTTGAATGTTTAATTTTTTTGAGGAGGGTGCAAAAAGCTAACCAACCAACCAAACAAAGAAACAAACAAAGAACCAACCAAACAAAAAGCGGGGTAAAGAATGCCCTAAATCAATACATTCTCCTAAAAATATTTTTCTTCCCACTTCTGGCCAGTTGTCAAATGATTTTAAACATTTAAAAATGTACGTTATGAAAGAAAACTTTAGAGTTTTGCTTTTTGATGTGTGTATAGGTTATGTTATTCTTTTGAAAAATCAAAATTCTCAGTAAATTGAAGACATTTTATCAATAGATACATAGTATTAGCATTCATAATAAACACCTTCAATTCTATTTGTGATAAAATACTTAGCAATTAAATGAATGGAGGGATATTCAGATATATTTGTTTCATATACCAACATCTGTAATACCTGTGACAGAAATACTGGCATAGAATTGTAAGATATTCTTAGCTGAATCATGAATGTTGATTATCTAATTAAAAATCTCCTTACTTTTGTGTCTGTTAGATTCATTTCTTCCAAACTAGCAGTTATGTGGGGGGGCATTTTCCTAATATATTGTCATTAAAATAAATGAACAGTTTATTTTAATTTTGATAGATTGGTAGATTTGGTATCAGAAGCTCTGCAGTTGTTTTTCACAGGTTAATGTTGAGCTATGTCTTCATAAGGATTGAAGTTAAGCTCTAGGCATTCCTGAACTCACTCAGTATTCTCTGGTATTTCATAAAGATAACTTTTAGTATTTCCAATACAATATGATTTTAATCTATTAGTCAGGCATATCTACCATAGATTTGTTTCCTGTGGGCTTTTCAATATGAGCATGCTTTATTTTCATACTTCAGAATATTTTAGAAATATGATTAATCCCCAGATGTTTTTCTGAAGGCTTCTTCTATGCCACTGGGTTACACAGAGCCCCCCTGCATCTGAATGTTAGAGTAAATGACAACCTCAGGACTCCCAACTCTCAGCTCCCTGTAGGCTTCACCATTGTATTGTGATTCGGTGGTGGGGTGGAGGTTTTCTTCTATCTCCTTTCCCAAATTCTCCTCTAACATAGTTATATTGCTTTGATGCTAAATTATAAAAACAAGAAAAATTGTAGGCTTTGGAATTAGATAGTCCTGCATATGCCCCTGACCTCTTCTCTCCACTGAGGCAATGTCTTCCCTTTTTAAAAGGTTTCTTCTTTGTCTAGTGTGACCTCCATGACTCTCTTTTTAAAATTTAAATGGCAATATGTAAATCAATGGAAGGGTAACTGATGTGACACAGCAATCTGTATATGGGGTAAAATTGGGAGTTCATAACCCACTTGAATCAAACTGTGAAATATGATATATTAAGAACTATGTAATGTTTTGAATGACCAACAATAAAAAAAATTAATTGGTTTGGTTTAATAACTTGGAAAGCACTCAAACTAAAAAAACTACTTGCCTGTTTTACATGTCAATTAATTAATATCTGTAGCTGATTAAATTAAAAAAACATTTAGTAAATTACTTTAAAAATGTAAATATGTACTATTGGTCTTTCCCTGAATAGACTTTAAAAATAAAGTACATTTTTGTAGTTAATAATTTCTCTTACTTTCAGTTCTTCCATTTGTTTATTCATAGGGATTTCTATTTTCTTCTTTTAATGAGACACTAATGCACTTCCAGTGTCTTATTAAGGACACTGAGCATGGCCACACACACAGAGTGACTCCCTTCCATTCTCCTTTCCATGACCAATGTGTGCCCCTATCTCAGTTAATTACTGCTGTATAACCCAGTCTTCCAAACCTTAATGGTTTAAAGGACCCACCTGCATTTTGCCAACCATTTTGAGGGGCAGGGATTTAAGAAGAGTTTGCTTCATCTCTTTGACTCAGTGGTTAGAGAAGATTCAAGGTCCCCTTCTAAGCTGTCCCTTTTACCACACATTCTGTGACACTCAACTCCTGTCCTCTCTTTCTCCTTCTGTGAGGCGTTTCATCTTCCAGAGTTTTTCCAGTTTCACTGGGCTTTTCACCCATGGGAATTTCCAGATAATCACATTTCCTGTGTGGAATCTGACTTGCAGAAGTCAAGTTGGTTTGAAAGCCATCAGGCTAGGATATATCTAGAACTGGCAAAGGGTTACTTCTACAATTTTATTTTGGTCCAAGCAGTGATAGGCTTACACTGATTCAGGGTGGAAGGAGAAACAAAATCCGCCTTTTCATGGTTTAAAGCCAAGATGCAATTGCAGAAGGACACATGGGATGGGAAATATGGTTGCAGTCCTCTTTGGAAAAAACCCAGCATGCCATACTGCCCCATGAGAGAACTATGGAAGATAAGAGGTTGTGTATTCTCATCAGCAAAGTGAAGTTGGCTCAAATTCTTGTCTTTAATAATAGAATCAGGATTGTAATCTTCTATGGTATAACACAAGGAAATCAATAGGTAAACCTGTCAACTCACACACACACACAAAAAAAAAAAACATGGGAAAGGATGAGAAGTATAGGACTTCACTCTATAGATGATATCCAGCTTTACAAATAGACAATCAACTAGTTTATAATTTTGATGTTTGATATTGATATTGTTTAGTTTTTCATACTTACATTTGATTGCTAAAAGGCTACAAAATCATTGTTTCCATAATATTAGGGGAGAGTCTAATTTTTTCTTCCAGATATTTCTAAGTTCAAGCACATACACTGAAATCCATGGCTTCTTACATGCAGAAGAACAGGGAAAGAAATCCTGGAAAAAATTTACATCCTTCTATGAAGATATGGTTTATATTTTTCTACTAAAGGAACATCAAAGGTAAATTAAGTATCTGTAACATGTTATGTAAGATTATTAGCTGTAAATTAAAACAGACTTTTTACTTTGTTATATTTATGATTTTATTACCTGATATCAGGAGGTGGTGACATTTTTTGTATTCTAAAGATTTATCATGATATGTTTAAAAATTGTTCAGTTTTATTTCAAACTAGTTTCTATACATCTTTGAGGATATCTGGATGCTTTTATTTCTGTATCACGTATGTTGTTAATTTTTCCCCACCCTGAATTTACTCCTTTCTCTCTATCCAAGACTGAATGTTTTGAGGTCCAACATAGATTATACCTTTAATTTTCTCCCTGCACCTCCACCTTTTTTTCTTTCTTTTTGGAACTAAAGATTGGATGTTCAATGTTCAGTACCACTGAGCTATATCCACAGTCAGTTTCATATTTTGTTGTGGGGGATAGGGTCTTGCTAAGTTGTTGAAGGTGGTCTTGAATTTGGAATTTTCCTGCCTCAGCCTCCCAAATTGCTGGGATTCCAGGAGTGTGACATTGTGCCCAGCTACAACTTTTCCACATATCCCAGTCATAAGACTGGTCTTGCTCACTTCTGACCTTCTCTTCATCAACATCAACAAAACAGTTAGTACACCCATCTGAGTCCTTTATTACTATTTAGTTATTTTACGTGTGCTGTTGTCTTTCCTTACGGAGATGATAAATTCCTAGAAGAATTTATGATGTTATGATCAGGGAATAATGGATGTGTTGGTTTGTTGGTATGTTAAACCTATACACACCATTACATAGGTATACATGTGAAGATAGTCACACCCATACATATGGTCTCTTAGACATGTGTATATTCCATAGCTTTTAGCACTGTCTATTCTATGTTTCTATGTATAGTCTATGACCACTAATAGTCTGTGGTTTATAAGTGTTGATATTTTGTGCAATCCATTGAGATTTTTCAAGTAATATTCCTTTGAAGATTTTCATAAGAGGGTATTTTAATTTTGTATTCATGAATTTGTTATTGTCAGTGACAACACTGTTCCTTCTTTATGAATGAACTTTCATTTCTATGAAATAATTATACTTATAATTATTTGTGTTTGGCAATTTCCCCTGTTGCATTTCTAGGTATGTTGAAATAAGTCTGTTAAATCTTGCCTGATTGCCTGCATATATATGCAATCTGCAAACTCATATTCTTCTTTTGTGCTGGAGATGTTCATTTATTGTTAATTTGACAATTTTTCCCCATTCTCATCATTTGACCTTTTAAATTCTTAGTCTTGACCAGTTGTAACTCCAGGTATACCTTGGCTTGTGGCTAACTCTAATCTCTGCCTTTATCTTTACTTGGACTTCTCTTTAATTTTTTGTATCTCTTATAAGGATACTAGTTATGTTTAAAGCCCACCTGAATCATCTAGAATGATCTTATCTCGAGATCCTTATCTTAACCCCATCTCCAAAGACTATTTATTTTTTATTTTTTCCCCAAATAAGGTCCCATTCAAAGTTTCCAGGGTTAGGATATGGACATTTCTTTTGGGGCAGGAGAGCCACCATTCAACCCACCACAGAAAGCCATTGAAATAACATTAACAAGGGAGAGAAATGGTCAAATGAGTATTTTAAGAAAATTAAGATAGGCACAGAGAGGAGTTTAAGATATCAAGAAGAGAAAGTGATAGAGGGAGAGAGAAAAACAGGGGTCAGAAATAGGGGAGGCAATGAGGAAATACTGGAGGAAAGAGGAAGAGAGAAATTGACCAGAGGTATGGATACTAATTAGAAGATCATTTCAGTAATCCAGAGTGGAGGTAGTGGAATCTGACCTGGAATGGACAGCATTGGGGAGAAGAGAGAAATGGCTACCATATTAAATGGCACATGGCCAGGCTGATATAAAAGAAGAGGAAGCAGTTAATAATGTTCTTAGAGAAATATTCCTGGAGAAAGAAATAAAGAAAGAAATAAAATCAATTAAAAAATCATTAGAAGTCACTCTCTAAGAAACAGTAATCTTAGTTCAAGAAGGATGAAGCCATTATTCTCTGATTATCTTTTCTTGGACATTTTAAACTAGTTTACAAATTTTTACATTAAAATGTTAGGATGAATAACTGTCTACTTTTATTATTAAGGTTTTAAGCTCTATCTTAACCATTTCAATGAGGCTGCTCTTTTCCTAAATGTTTCTATTATATACAGTAACATAATAGGTATATTTTAAACAAATGTTTGCTGGGATTAACATTTTACTTTAAACTTATGAGAAAAAAAAGGCTTCTAGAGCTGGACCTGTAGCTCAGGGGAAGAGCACTTGCTCAACATGCATGAGGCACTGGGTTCAATCTACTGTATTGCAAAAGAGGAAGAAGGGAAGACTGAGAGAAATGGCTTCTCAATCCAGTCAATCATGTTTATCTCATTCTTACCCCAGTGATTCTTGACTGGAAGATGTGATAATGTCTCTTTAATTCCTATATTCTTACTTCTTCAACAGGTCTCTCATTAAAACCCACAGCCCATTATATTTTCACTTTAGTCTTCATTTCCTTTCCCTCCCACTCATTAATTATATAACAGAACAGGCCGTGTTCTTTCTACAAGATTCAGGGTCTGACTTTGCTATCCATCAGTGCATAATATTCTTTTAATTAGCTCATGTTTCAGTTGATATATGGAAATGATGTTATGTTTTCTGCCAAAGGAAAAATGTGAGGATGTTAGATCTCTTCAGTGACTGTGATACAAAATGTGCAGATTATCTAAAGTCAAATATAACATTTTTACCTGGCATGGAGGCTGTGTCCTGTCCTTCTCGAGGAGGAGGTTTGATTGATTTCACTTTGTAAAGATGTAACAGCTGTTTGGGAGTTAAATACCTCTACTGTTAGTGTTGGAGATGTGTCTGTAACTTAGATTTGCAGAGAAATCTCTACCTATCTTTCCATCTCTTCCCTTATACCCTCACATACATGTTTAGGTTCTGCTAACCATGCCAACCCAGGCTTGTAGTGTTATGCCTTAAATAGAAGAACAAAAATTGGTCAAGACAAAAGACTCATCATGCTTCTTACTGCCTTCCAGTGTTTCTCAAGCTTTGTTTTCCTTTCATTTGAATGATCGAGTTATATTGACTTCTACAGCATCACTGGACAGGGATGGTTTTATCCCATGTTCATATAAATCAGATATTTAATTATCAAATCAGTGTCTATCAAGGAATACATTTTTAAAAAAACATAACAGTAAGAGTACATTTTTCCTTCCTTCCCCATTTTTCCATTGGCCCTATGCTAGATCTTTGTTATTTTCTTTTCTGCCTTATTCATCAATGGTCTTAAGAACTATGGTCATTGATTAGATTAAAATGCTTAAGAACAGAGACATACAGATAAATTTTTGCTCTATACTAGTTGTCATAGCTGTGAAAGCCTATTTATAAATTACAATGAAATTTCTTTGTCTTTGGATAAGGTTGCTAATATTGCTGAATATTTTCTCTCTCATTCTGTGTGCGTGTGTGCGCACGCCCACACACACACTGCTACAAAAATTTAGTGCATATGGGATCAGTGAGATCTTGTTAAAATGCAGATATTGATTCACTAGGTCTGGGGTGGGGCCTGATATGCATTTTCAAAAAGATCCTAGAGGATAAAGATTTTCCTGATCTGAGACCATACTGCTATGGCAAAGTTTTAGAGAACAGATGCATTTTGTCCAATTTTGATTATACATTGAACCTCAGAATTAAGTACTTCTCCAAGTTATTAACCTATCACAGAATAATATGACCCAGTGATTTCCCATGACTAACTTTAACTCTCAGAGATTTCCCAGAAAAGAAATAGCTGTTCATGTTACCACTTTGCCTTGAAAATCAGACACAGTCCACTGCCAGATAATTTCCCTGAGCTCAGCCATAGGAGCTTCCTTTTTGTAAAGCAAGATAGTCACACAGCCCTTCTGGTTGTTTCCTGCAGTGTATTACATAGTACACAACTATGAGGCATTGTTATAGTCTAATGAAGCAGGACACATGGTCCCCTTTACCTTTTTCCTAACTGCTCCAGAAGCTCAAACCAACCTACTTCCCTTTATGGAGATACCATACTTTGAAACCTGGATTAGGAAAACATGTTCAAAAGACATTGTTTTCTATCTTCTCTCTCTGAATCTTGGAAATGATGAATAAAGAGAATAGAGAGTTTAAAATAGAATGTGTGTGTGTGTGTATATTGAAATTGTATATAGGTAATGTTTGCCCAAGGAATACATTATGTAACATTATAAACATACAAAAAGAAATATTGCAAAACATTTATCCATTTCAACACTCCTATATATTTTTTTAGGAACCATGACCTTTGCAGTTTTTCAGCGAATTTGGCACTAGTGATATTTATGTGTCACTGGTGGGAAAAAAAAACACGGAGCACAAACTAACTATGGATTCTGCTTTAAGGTACAGGCTTAATATTTTGATAGCTCAATAAAGCAAGCCTCAGCCTTTTAGGTAAGCTTGAGTTTAAAGAGACAGTTTTCTAATATATATAGGAGAATTTTAGTGGCTTTTATTTCAACAGGTGTTACCTTCAAGATATGCATTAAGGATAAACAGTGTGCTGTGGCCCTTCTAGCCTAACAAAGCAGGAGGGCCCCGAGACCTGAAAATGCTCTGTGCAGAAGAAGAGCAGAGTAGGATGTGCTGGGTGATCATGATTAGATTGTTTAAGGTAACTCACTGGAGGCATGAATTTCTATTAAATTCTGTGAGTACCATAAAAGTTTGAAAATATCTGTAGTTGAAAATGCAAGGAAGAGTGAATCCTAATATGAATCTTTGTGGCTGAATGAGAAAGAAGAAAAATAGCCACCACCAAATGCATGTATTTTTTAATCTAAAAGATAAACATTTGCGGAGTAAAGTGGAATGGGCTAATACTTTATCTTTTGTTTATGAAGTAATATTCCATTTCTAGAAATTCTCTGATTTTTATTTTTTATTTTTGCAAGAGTATTATATCCATAGCCAGTATAACTGAATGGATTTCTCTCATATACAACTTAGTCTACGTTTATACAACATTGCTTACAATTCAGTGTGAAGTGTATTTAAAATGTGTCTGCCTGGATATGTTTCATGTGATTGTTCCATTAAATGGAACAATGAGAAATCACTGGCTTAAGATGACCCATTCTTACTACTACTACTAGAAGTAAGTTGTAATTCTTAAGCTAGTGAAGATGATTAATATGACCCATTAAAGTGTTTTATAAATTACATTCTAGCTTAAGAATTACAACTTACTTCTAGTAGAACATCAAAAAAATTGTATGATTTTCCTATTAGCATATATTTAAATCATCCACTTGGGTGTTAAATGGAAATTACAACTTCCATAAGCATAATTTGTTGAATGTTTTTTGTTTTTGTTTTTGAAAAAGTAAAATACAAAGAGTATGTCTGGGCACTTTATTTAGTATCATTTACTGCCAAAGTTGACAAAATATACAAATTACTATTTTTCTTAATCCTTTGTGTAAATTAGAAGTTTCAGCATTTACCCAGATATTCTTTATAATTTATGCCTGATAACTAATATAATTTATTAACTTATAGATTTCATATTCTATGCATAGCATATATGATTCACTTATTACTACATAAAGATTTAGATTATTAACAGTGTGTGTGTCCTAAAACTAGCTTTTTGATATATTTAGATGTTAACATCAGAGAAATGGAGTCTTGTAGAATCCCTGGGTTCTGCCCTTTCGTTAGGCTGAAGAGTGTACACTTCACTTAACATAATCAAGTTCTCAGCTTATGTATTTTCTGGGTCCACTTTGGACCTAGAAGTTTTTCTGCTGCCATTTTCATATTTGCCACTCAGTAGCTCTTCAAAACATTACTAGCATCCTGGGTAAGAGAGAGATCAGGGTAAAGAAGGATAGAACAATCATAATCAGATAAGTGATCAGACTAGCTTTGGACAAAATTTTTATTTTTATTTAAAAAAATTAAGTTGAGGTAAAATTCTGATATTAATAATTAATCAAACTATTTTAATGTGAACATTTCATTGACATTTAGTGCATTCAAAATGTGCAACCATCACCTTCCATCTAATTCCAAAACATTTCATCACCACAAAATGTACCCATTAAGCAGTATCTCAGAGAATCTCAGGTGCCATTGATTTTACAAGGATACACTTTGTGATATTACAAAAAAAATTTTAAAAAAAGATGCCAATATAATTATGACAGGTGACTTTCACATCACTTTTGCCATTTGTTTTACTTTTATTTAAATAGTTATTATAGACTTATTTGGACTTAGCTAGAAATTTGCCATATTTCACCTTTGCATGCATAGATTACTTATATATACATGTACATATGTCTATATATGTAGACATTGATATATGTATATGTGTATATGTATATATGAAATTATAAATGAAATAAATTAGTCAAGATATCTGTAAAACTTCTTCCTGTTCCAAGTCTGGCTTTCCTGAATCATTTTCATCTCAGAGTCATGGATACCTGTTACTTTCCACAAAATGTCTGGCTTTGTGCTATCTTTGAAGAGACAAATGTTGTATTTTGAAATGCAATTGCAAGAATCAATGAAATATGCCAAAAATTTTCTTTAATTCTTCCATCTTGGCGATGCTTAGTTTCTGGAAGATTGTTCCCTTCTTGCTTTCTCCCCTCATCTGATTATTCTCTAAGACCCTTTCAAGTCAGATTTCCAGTTCAAAGATGGTTCATTGTGTTAGATTTTTATAGCTGGTATAGTAAATTATCCCCAATTTAGAGACTTAAAATAACACAAACTTAGTATCCTATATTCTTTTTTTCTTTTTGACAGTATTGGGGAATGAACTTGAGAATCTACCACTAAGCTATACCCCCACATTTTTATGTTTTATTTTGGTCAAGCATTTTGCTAAGTTGCTCAGACTGGCATCAAACTTGTGATCCTCCTGTCTCAGCCTTCCTAGTTACTGGGATTGTAGGCATGTGACATTCCTCTCAGCTATCCTGTACTCTTTTAGTTCAAGTCCAGAATGAGTCTTACTGGTTCACAGTCAAGACTTGGCAGGGCTGCTTGCCCTTTGGAGTCTTCAGGGGAGAAACCACTTCCCTTGTCCTTTCCAGCCTTGTGAGGCCACACATATACCTTGGCTGGTGGCTATTCCTCCACTTTCAAAGACAGTAGTATTACACCAAGTCCTTCTCTTGCTACCAACTCTCTAGCTCTGTCCCTTGTGCCTTTTCCTTCCACTTATAAGCTCCTGGTGATTGCATTGGGTGCACGTGGAGAAGCCAGGATAATCCTCATCCCACAGTCAGCTGGCTAGCAACCTCAGTTTCCTTTTGCCATGTAGCCTAACATATTCACAGGTTCCAGGGATTAGGATGTGGACATCTTTCTGGGATGGTTATTCTACCTATCATCAGTGTTCCCTTTTATTTCAATGACAAAACTTTTCCAGATGATGCCAGAAAAGGAGGCGAACATCCAGGAGTACCTTTAACCTGTAGCCAATGAGAAAGCAGACATGAAAGTGACACAGTCTGTCTTACATTTGAATATTAACAGATCTGGCCTCTCTTTGGAGAAATTCTAGTTACATATAGAATTGTAGAACATCAAAGACTTAGAAAAGTGGATTGCTCACATAGAATGTCCCAGTTACATATTCTCTCTTTCTCTCTCTTCAGTTAGAACTCTGACAGCTTCTCTGTTATGGTATTTCATTCTTTTATCTGCCCCTCCATAGGACAGAGAAATGTTAAAGTTGGCCCATGACTACCCTTGACATGAGTTAAATGCCTACTAAAGGTCTTCAATGGCACCTAGATACCCACCTAACACTGCAGGTGTCAGGAACAATACATCTAGGAAGATAACCATCTTATTTGTAGGTAGCAGGTTTTTCAATGAAGAAGGTAGCCAATCCTCATGTTCCTTGTGAAAGTGTTGGTTTGAGATTATTATCTATACTTCATAATGAACTTGACTAGGAATTAAGCTCTTCTTTCTTCTTTTTAAAGTTGTTGTAGGCTTAGAGTTGATTTAAAGTGAATTTCATTAGGTCCCATTAATGTCCTTCAAACCTTAAATTAAATAATTTTTAAAAGTTGGGAAACAATTGGATAAAGAAGTCAGCACAGAGAATTTAAAATGAGTGTAGGTTTGTATTCATGTTAGAAGAATAATCTTGAAACAATGACTCTCTCAATCCCCTCCCTCCATTATTTTTGTTTGTTTGTCTAATTACCAAATATATCTACTTTGTTAGAATTAGTTTCAAGGAACTAGTAGAGAAATAGCACTGTTGAACTATTTATATAAAATTTATCCTATGGGTAAGATTTGATTTCATGGTGTCATTCAATATTTTCTATACAGTACTCTGTGTGTGTGTGTGTGTGTGTGTGTGTGTGCTCATTCATGTCTGTGAGTGTGTGTGACTGTGCACCTGTGTGGGTACATGAAGGAAGCCCATTTAAGGTGGACACTCAAGTACTGGGCAGAGTAGGTGTTGCTCAGAAGTTGTGTAGACAGATATGTGGGTCACAGTCCCATACCTGTTGCCAGAGGGGATGCAGGTCAATAGGGGCTGTCCCAGGTGGGACAAAGGGAGGTGCCAGAAGGGTGGCATGGGCAGGCAAACCCACCAGGAAACCTTGAGCTAGTTGGTGGTGCTTAGGCTAGAGCTTGACCCAGGAAGCAGTGTTGTGGCCTGATTGGGGTTTTGAAGAACCTAAGGGCTGGCACCTTTAGGGGGGCCTTTTAGACCTGCCACTGAATTGCCATCTTACCTATCATTTGGACTCTGGTAGCCCCTGGAGGCAGGCATGGAGATGGTCATTCTCCTTCAGGTGATAAGGTTAGTTCATGAGGGCCAACATGGAATCAACAGCAGCACATTCTTCTTCAAAGTCATCCTCCACCCCTTCCATATACACTTCCACTGTCAGGCCCATTTGAGACCCAGCACCTGCTGACTCAGGTGCCGCTGGGGCCACGAGGTGATAGAACACAATGACCACCCTGCCAAATGCCAACATCATGCAGGTGGAAGCAGTAGACGGAACAGGGCTGCTGAGACCTAACATGAAGTTCATTATATCTTCATGAAATGGAAAGAATTGTGGAGTGTAGCCAAAATGTAAATAAATATGTATAAATATAAATAATTTAAAATCATAAAAATTTAAAAGCTGCCAATATAATTGCTCCCCCCTCAACAAAATAGCTTAAATCTAAAGAAGTACTTTCCAGATTCAGATGAGGATTCCTTCAGGACAAGTTTGCTCATGACAGTTAGCAGTCTTAATTTTTCTCAAACTAATAATCCCATTAGAATCCAGACCTCCTACTTTCCCATTATGGCCAGCTGGCTCAGTCTGTCATATTCTTCTTCCTACAAGTGAAGACCCCTCATTTTTAATCTGCTACATTGTATTTTGAAACTCTGAAATCAGCTGGACTCCTCAGTGTTTTGTTTTTCTGAATGTGAAGCCCAAAAGTATTATGAGAATAATTATTTTTGGTTATAAGAATATTTAACCAATAATGATATAGAGCCAAGAATTTTCCAGATAGGGCCCAATTTATAGTTTTACCAAAGAGACAAATTAATTCATCAATCATCAGAATGACAGTGAATTTTACAGTGTTGCTTAGGACATCTGTGAGGTTTTTTAAATCTTTGGAATGTACAGCATGACACCTTTCCAAAGTGAGCTTTCTTTTCACGAGACAAGGTACCAGTCCAAATGATTTTGCTGTAAACTATGTAAATATGTAAGTAGAAATGTAAGTATCAGTATAAAGTAATACCAGTATAAAGTAATACTAGTGAGCAAGACCTTAATTTGGGAGCCTCAGTAAAACAAACAAAGTAAAAAACATTACATACAAGAGGAAGTGAGGGGAAAGGGAAAAATAATACAAGGGGGAGAAATGAATTACAGTAGAGGGGGTAGAGAGAGAAAAGGGAAGGGGAGGGGAGGGGGATAGTAGAGGATAGGAAAGGCAGCAGAATACAACAGACACAAGTATGGCAATATGTAAATCAATGGAAGTGTAACTGATGTGATTCTGCAATCTGTATACGGGGTAAAAATGGGAGTTCATAACCCACTTGAATCAAAGTGTGAAATATGATATATCAAGAACTATGTAATGTTTTGAACAACCAACAATAAAAATAAATAAATAAATAAATAATAAAAAAATAAATGTATTGTTTAAGGTCATTAAAAGATTTTCTGTCAAAATTTTGGTTGCTTGTCTGTTTGAAGGAAAATCACAAAATTATTTTTTATACTGATAACAAATGATTAATGAAAGAATATTTTAATTGAATTACCAGTGTAGTAAAGTAAAAATTGTAACATTGTGTTTTTGTTTATTTATTTTGCAGTATGGCATGCAGCTGTACCAGAATTATATGCCTCCATATCAAGGCAGAAGTGGCTGCAGTTCTCAGAGTATATTACCCATAGTAAGGATCGATTTTTGGAACCTACATTTTATTTTATATTTATACTATTTTATTTTGCTATTACATTACAATTATATACTACAATATATTTACCATTTCCTTTTGTTAAGTAAAGTTATACTTTGTGTGTATGATGTTATATTGAATTTTTTATACTTGGATAGCATATGTGTATGGTCTATGATAAAAATCATAGGACATATATGAAATATTCAATTATAATACATAATTTTATATGTTAGTAAAATATTTTAAATATTTGAAGGAATGTATATTCTATGTCATTACATCATTTGAGGATTAGATTCTTAATAAGATAATTTCATTGGCATTGTGTTTTTTAATTAATTTTCTTTGATTGTGGGTTTGCTTATTTATTTTAATACTGATTCTGAGATTGTTGTAGCCTATTATAGAGACGCCAATGATTTCAAATTTTAAAAACTGTAATATACCCATGTGTATGTTTTTACTTTCTGGCTTTCTAGCAGTAATTTTTTTTTTAAGTTCCAGGTCCTTAAAAAGCAGACTGCTTTCCAGGAAATGCAAAAACTACAAGTCAAAATATAGGTCGTGTATTACATTAACAATGCAGTGCTGCTCAGAGTTTTACCAAATGTAACTTGGATATTTATTTACAGACACACACAGGCACATCTTTTACCTTCTTTAGCACTTAATTTTAATTTCCTGTGCATTAACACAGAAATTTATTTCTGAACTTAAAGTTTATGTTCTGCAATTCTTGGTGCACTCCTTAATATTGAGTATATTAGAAATTCAGATGTATGTGCCTGTATTACAGATCAGTTAATGCACATTTCTGAAAACTGTGTTTCTACTTAGGCTAAAAATGTGTTCTTCCTGACTGTGACCAAGGGAGGTGCATTTACCCACACGTAATGTGCCAGATGAAATGCTCAGTTCCAGGAATGTGGCATGAAATAATGTTGATTATGAAGCCCAATAGATGATATAGAAAAAGAGCCCCTATTTTGTAGTTATGTTGCTTTAAATTATGGAAGAATAACTTTTCATCTTTGTATCATATTACTTTTAAGCCCCAAATAAGAAACTAAAGAATGTACTGAATTTTTATAATAGAAATCACTTTAAGGTGAATATTTTCTGCAGTTTGTCAGCTTACTCTTATCTTTCAATCCATCTGTATATAAAAAAATAATGAATTTTATTATCTTAATCCTTTCCTAAATTCCTCCAAATTTTCTTTTAGAATCTAGAGTTATTAGCATGGATGTGTTAATAGCAGCCAAATGTTTGGAAGCAATTATTATTTAGTGTCCTTTTAATCATAGGAAAAAAATTGTTATAAATAAAATCCTTTCTATTTTCATTACTTTTGTTAGCATACAAGTGTGATATTATTCTTACTTTTTCCCACTGAAAGTCATTCTGCCGTTGATCATGGCATATCTGAGTTTGCTTAGCCGGTTTTTGCTTATTCAACCCCATCTGTAAAAGGAACTGCTCCTTAAGTGAATCTGACTGGAATCAGGTGTGATAGGGGAAAGAAGTTCCAATGCCTCGTGGTAAGGGCTTGTTCTACACAGGAGTTGTGATCATAGAAAGTAGCACCTGAGAACTATATCTATGCTATTCTTAATGTCTGTGAAGGAGACCTAGATGTTTGGGGAGGTATTTGTGTTTACTTTTGTGTGTATGGAGAGACCCACTTTTCTAGATGATTACAGAGGGATCAGTGACTTGAATGGTGCTGGTGCCCCTCATCTGTCTCTGCTGCTTTCTACTCAGGAACTATTTTCAGTGAGTTACATAGAAAAGTTAGAATAATTTAGTTACCTTTCTCAAGTAACAGTATTCTCTTTTAAACTTGTCCATATTTTGAGAAGAGAAACAAAACAACAGTTCTCATACCAAAGGGAGCACCTAGCCATAATATCATGTGACAGCCACTCATATCAATTTTTGAAATGAGAATCATCAGCAGATATTTTAGGAAGCCAGATAGATTTGGTTCATTTTAGGGTAAAGGAGGAATTCATTTAAAGGACTGTCTGTTAATATGTTTCTGGCTGGAGTGAGGAGATCCAGAGAAAATGTCTGCTCAGTTCTTTTAAGTCTTTATTTTTGACCCTGGGATAGACATGCTAAGGTGCAATTTCTTTCCTTTACCTCCCACTATGTGGCACTAGAAATAACCCTAGATGGGACATATTGGTTGCTATTTTTACCATAAGGTGTGTGATCTTGGTTGGATCTCTGGTGTCCTGCAGTGTAAAAGAAGGGGGTAGTTGCATATCTCCTGACTCTTACATCTGGGGTGGCCTTTGGCTCTGTATGAAGCAGATGAGAGAACGATACCTGGAGGAATTCTTTGTCCTCTTGTTCAGTCATTATGAGCTGCAGGTTTATCAAGATCCTTAAAATAGAGTGACAGAGAAAGAATGGCTAGTTGCCATGTAATTATATTGCCTAATATTGGATTTGGTTTGGATTTTGCCAGTAAATAATAATCATATATTCAGTGGACACCAAGTGTTTTTAATTTTGCTTATCATAACACAGAAATGACTTTGTTCTGTAAGAGTGGCTATCACTGAATTCTAGCAATATCTGTATAATACCGAGTACACAGAGTGTGTTTAGTATTTGTGTATAAATTAACAGAGAAGAGAACAGTATTCTTTGTTCTTGACTAGGAGCACTAATGTTATCCATTCTGTGCCAATTCTAGCATTTTAGATATTAATTCATGAGAGGAAAAAACTAACCTTGTTTTTGGGTATCAATGTTTCAATTTGAACAAGTAATTAATATGATTCTAAAATATGATTTACATTATGATGTTATCCTATACATTGTAATTCTTTTTAGGTATAATTCAGGGTATATTAAGTAGAATTTTTTCTGATGTTTTCAATGTTTGCTTTTATTTCTGTTTACATCCATATTGCTTTTTCTCTAAACATTTACAGCTTAAAAATATGAATCTATTAAAAGAGTACTTTTTGATGATTTTTTTGTGTTATCTTTTAATGGGATACCATGGAGTAAACAAAAGAAGCATAAAATATTTTATGAGAGATTTATAATCTGAAGGATTTTCTTCTCACATTACTCAGTTTCAGGTACTTTAACACTGCTAAGTTCCTTTCCAAATGCAGTACAATGAGAACATTTTATTGGGGATTGGATGAGAAATGAAACCATTGTCAGTTTAAACAACTGGAGAAAGAATATTTTATCTTCAAAGGTTGACTTAAGAAGGTGACAAGGGTTTGAGGAGATTTAATACTGACATTTGGGTAAAAATGAATCTTCACATGGAAGATTATTAATAACAAGTCAACATTTCATCAGAGTCTAAATAAGAAAGGATTTTAATATACTTCTCTGCTTGGAGCATGGTCAATTTTTGGATATAAATTTGAACAGTGATCAGAGTTACAATCTAGTGATGTCAGGAAAAGAAAAAAAAGACATAATGATTTAAATGTTTTAGAAGATTATAATTCCCTTTATTTATGAATTTGTAACCCGGAGAAAATAGTTGTACAGAGTAATCATGCCTGTTTCTATTATTTTGGTATTCCTTTGGAAATTTGTGAAGGTGTCAGGTGGTCCATCAGGTGGTAGTGGTGATCTGCTTGAGAGGAGGAAGACTTACTGCTTAATTTTTCCGTGAAATACCCTTTGTCCTGTCTCCCAATGATGTAATGTCAGAGTCTCACAAATAAAATGGATAATTTCATCAGACATCTGTGATGCCTCAGATTTGGCTGCCTCTTTGCCCTGGCACAGTGAGATTAGTATTGAAGTCACCAGTGGGGACCACTTACACAGTGTTTTGCCAGTAATTAATACAAAACTGGCTTTTCACTGAATTGACAGTAAATAAGAATCCATACCCGACAGCCTTTTTCTCTGAGACCCTTAGACCACGTCTTCTTTTTGTAACCTGACATTAATAGAGGTTTTCCCACTGCATTCTTCAAGGTTAAAGTGCACGTTGGGTACATTTTTTTTTAACTTGAAACATTTTTACTTAAACATTTAATAAACAATTTTAAAGATGGATTTTAAGGATATAGCATTTCTTATTTTCTGTTGTATAACAGTAGAAGCCAGAATCAAAAGAAGAAAGCAGACCAAGTGTAGAAAAGAGGGTAAAAATGATTTTACTCTAAGTCATTATGTCTTACACACACACACACACACACACACACACACTCATCCGTTATTTGTTCTCATCCCTTATTCTTTCTGGTAGGTACATGGGAATACCCAATTTCCCAGTGGAAAAAGGACAACATGAATTGTTGATGCCAACGAAATGTTTTGCTGGGTATTGTAAGCAAACAATGTCACAAATAGACCGAGTATTTATCATATTAAAATTACATTAGCACTGATGACAGTTTTGTAGTATGAGATTATGTTGTAACATATCATTCACCACGTTGAATAATCATACCCACTGAATACACAGTTAAGGAGATCCCAGCTACAGCTTTTATGAGTACACCTCCTGGGTTTGTTACATGCTACATTTCTATGAAATCTGTGAGTAAATGTAGAAACATATTGAAATTCTTCCTCTCTCTTTTTATAGTTTTCTTGGTAAGGGGTAGTCAGGGTAACCCCAAAACTTTCGTCCTGTCAATGAGTCATGGACAAAAAATAAAAGACTTTCAAATTATACCACTAAGTAATTTGTGATTTCACATTCATATTTTAGATATGATCTTAATGCATAAGCTTTTGGAAACTTTGTTTTTCTATTGTTCCTTTTATTAAATATAATGTTAGGTGCTTGTGCTTTGACCAGAGTTAACTTTGGCAGAAATGGTTTTATGAGTCTGA
The DNA here is from genome assembly GCF_052094955.1 of Ictidomys tridecemlineatus. NCBI lineage: Eukaryota > Metazoa > Chordata > Mammalia > Rodentia > Sciuridae > Ictidomys > Ictidomys tridecemlineatus. Next base: position 735,189 of record NW_027521185.1, on the reverse strand, counting down.
ATTAATATAAGAAATACAGGAATTGTAAAAATTAAATTTATCTTTTTTTCCACGAAATAAGATTAAGCAATATTGTATAGACCCCATGACACCTATTGTTAAAAGGCCACTAAAGATTCTTTTTTTCTTGGGGCTGAGGATATGGCTCAAGTGGTAGTGCGCTCGCCTGGCATGCGTGCGGCCCAGTTTGATCCTCAGCACCACATACCAACAAAGATGTTGTGTCCCGAGAACTAAAAAATAAATATTAAAAATTCTCTCTCTCTCTCTCTCTCAAACAAAAAAGATTCTTTTTTTCTGAGTTCTAACCACTCCTTTAAAAAACATTATTTTAAAACCTTTTCTCTTCTCTCAAAGACATTTTTTGCTATTATTGTTAGTAGTTCATTTGTATAGAAACACAGGAACTGTGAAATTGGTGGACTTTAAATAATCCTGGGAAAATGTTTAAAATATCTGTGACTCTGATTTTGGCTGACAAAACTTGCTTTGGGTTTTTGTTTTTGTTTTTGTTTTTTTGCTTCTGCTGTTGTGTGTCAGCATGTGCACATAGGTACATACATATGTGACGTGCACATTGGAATCAGGCAGAGTAAAACAGATTGAATCTACTTTCAGGAAGGTCTTATTTAAATTACTAATGCTTTCCTTTGAATTGCCTCTTTTTTAAATCATCCAGAGGCCATATAGAGTACCAACCCTGCTTCTTTGATTATTTGATCAGTGTCCCCAGCAAGTATGAGCTTTTAATGCTAGAAGACTTCACCACCAAACAAAAAAGTCAACTGACATTCCATTAGCATAATATTTTATTGCTTCAGAATGAATTTGCTGAAAAAAAATATATGACTACTCATTTTTAATATACTGAGGCATTAAGTAGACAATGTTTAGAAATAGAAATTAATTTCTGTACATGGAAGCATTAAAATCTCCTGTCTACTTTTGCACTGAATAGTACAGATTTCTCTCTGTTCATTGACTCAAAATTGTTAAACTATCCTAACTAAACAGAACTCTGGGAGAATTAGATGCAGAGAAAGTGGAGGCATGTTTCTTATCCAAGGATCATATGATACTTCTTTTAAATGTAAGTGAAATTAAAAAAGTGGGCATGCCATGCTGTTCTCTGCACTGTACTTAGTTTAATAAACTTGTCAATTTTGGCATGAAGACATAGCTTGCAGTGGAACAACCATCATCCTTCTGGATTCTTTACCCTCTTTACCAGCTTGTTGATTTTCCTATTGCAGGTGGAAGATGATGGTGAAATGTTCCACATGCTAGATGATGGCCACACTAGATTTATGAATATAATCCAGCTAGTGGAGTTGTACCAACTCAAGAAGGGTGAATTTCCTTGCAAATTGAAACATTATTGTTCTAGGATTGCTCTATAGCTGAACCAGAAGTGACGTGTTAAACTGTTGAAGAAAAAAGACTCAAGGGGGAAAATATTAAAAAGAGAGAATAAATAAGGGTAAAAAACACTGTGGTGAAAGGAATATTTCACCTGCAAGTTATAAGAAATATTTCGTGCATTGCAAATAAGCAAAAACTTGGATTGGCATTACAATCGTCATTTAAAATTTGTAATTAAACCTTAGGAAAAAATGATTTGGAGTGTTCTTTTGTAGTTTCACATATTACTGTATTTTCTTCAAATATGAATACTTCAAACATATATCTGCTCCTTTTTAAAATATGACAGCCCTAGAATTCTCAAACACCAAATATGAAGAAGAAATCAGGTTTCAGAATGACCTTTTTGCAAACTGAATTCCAGTTATACTACTTTTTTAATATTAAGAAGCGTGACAAAATCTTTAGCTATTAATTAAAAGAAGCTATACATGACTTGTTAATAAAACTAAAAATATTTTTCAATTGAATGTTCTCTGGTTTTATTATAGCCAAAGGATCAAATCATACTTTGTGGTAGCAGCTTAAAATTGTTTTGAAGTAAATTGATTTTTTGTCTAGAAAACTTTCATTAAAGTCATTGAATTACTAATTGTACCATAAAATCTATACTAGTATTGAACATATTAGTGGCACATTGTTAATTGCACTTTTTTCATTTCTTAATAATTGGCTGAGATTATCTATTTTTAAGAAAATGATCAAATTATTAAAAATTTTTGATAATTTGCACATACTTTATGATATATAAACTATGATAACATAACACTGTCACCTTAATATTTCATGTTTAACTCATGCTTTTTCAGAACATTCGTTAGATCCTTTCAATAATAAGTCAGTAAACCAATTAAAATAGGTAGAAAGAAAGATTCAAGACCTATGAGGATCCTAATAGGTAAATCTTTGTTCTTCTCTTTGTGCCCCTTTTAGTTTTTTTAGCATGGTAACATCAATATGGAATCCAAAGATTTTGAAAACGTGAGACAGTAACCTTCCTGTTACAACTTCAAGACAATCTGGGATGTTTTTACTTTTTAGTTTTGTTTGTTTGACTGGGTTTTGACGTTGTTGTTTTTGTTGTTGTTGTTCTATGATTCTTGTTCCCAGTTTGGTGGGAAGAATAATCATTGTTCTTTAAAAAAAGAGGGGAAGCAAAACATCAAGTAAACCTCAATGTTATACAAAATATTGCCCATCCCCTCTAATTGAGCCTTGTAACAAGCTTGTGGGAAAGATAATTTTTTAATCAATATTTCAAAACTGCATAATTCACTTTTAGATTTAAAACTATACATTTTTGTTAACAAAGCATAGAACACATTCATGAAATGTGAATAAAATCAATATCACTGAAAAATAATTACTTATTGGATTTTTAATATTCACTTTACTTCTCAGTGCAAATCTAACTCCTAAAACAATAAAACTTAGAACAGTAGTCTACTATTATAAATTACTGGTCATGGGGATGGGGTTGTGGCTCAGTGGTAAAGCGCTTGCCTAGCATGTGTAAGGCACTGGGTTTGATTCTCAGCATCACATATAAAAAAATTTTTAAAAGTCCACCAATAACTAATAAAAAATTAAAAATAAATACATAAATTACTGGTCAGGTGTCCACAAACCCTGAAAGACACAGGACTTGCTGGTGGAATAGTGGGAGGTAATCACACTTGCCCCTTTCAAACTTTCATCATGGGCCTGGGTATTTCTGATTTATTTCCAATTTATAGAAACACACTATGTTATGAATTGGAATGCACTTTCTCGTGATATCTCCATTTCAAACAAATATAAAATGTAATACTTTATATATTAAATGCTTATAATTTGATTAATTTGTGTTTGTATTTGTTATTTGTGTTTCTAACTTCATTGCTAATCTAAAGTTACTATTGGGAAACTCAGATTTTATATGAAATTGCTTACTTTAATTTTAAATCAAAAGTCAAAATTACTGAGGAAAGAGTCATGGAGTGTTTTAGTCAGCTTTTTTACTGCTGAAACCAAAAGACCTGACAAGAACAATTAGAGGAGGAAAAGTGTATCTGGGGGCTCACAGTTTCAGAGGTCTCAGTCCATAGACAGCTGACTCCATTCTTTGGTGTCTGAGATGAGGCACAACACCATGGCAGAAGTGTGTGGTTTAGGAAAGCCATGGCCACCAGGAAGCGGAGAGAGAGCAAGCTCTCCTCACCAGGGATAAAATATAAACCCCAAAGGCACATCCCCAGGTACCCACCTCCTCCAACCACACCTTACCTGACCATGGATAATCCCTGTCAGTGGATTGTTGCAGTAGATTAGTTGAAGACTCTCATAACCCAATCATTTCACTCTAAATTTCTTGCATTGTTTCACACATGAGCCTTTGGGAGACACCTAATATCTAAAACATAACACAGAGGGAGGGAAAGTATTGTTTTTTAAATTTCTCTTAAAAAGGGGTACTTGCCTCTGTGTGGCTGTGTATGTGTGTATGTGTGTGTAAATTTATTATGACGTTAAATCTGAGAATGTCAGACAAATTCACAGGCACTCCAGTGTTGAAATGCATTCCCCAGAACATGTAAATTACCTTTGGAATCCTTTCCATTGTGATTTAGCCATGTTATATTATTTTGCCCCAGTCTGGATGGGAATGATGACAGATACGCTCGGTTTTCTTCTATTTCTGTTCATATGTGAGTGTTGGCATGCCTCACTCTCTCAGAAAGAAGAGAGTGCCACAGCCATCCAATCCTTGATGTTCTTTTTAATTTCCATATATTGAAGGAATAGGTAATTATTTTGAAACATTTGGAAGAACTAATAAAACAAGACTAAAATAATTAGGGTGCTTTAATTTGGAATAATTACTTGTTTCACCTATATTAGGAAAGTCCTGATTTATATGAGTAGACTTTTATTTCACTCTGTTTCAGTGTGTTCAGCATCAATTAATTCATGTGGTCTCTGTCTTTTGAATACCAACAAGGATAACTCTACTCGTGGTGGTTGTATTCTGGTCGGCAGATCACACTGTTCCCTGGATCCTAATTACCCTGAGGGGGAATGATTGTCATTGGCAAACGTTACAGCTTGGCATTCCAAGCTGGCTTTACTGATTTAAAGCTGTTCCATTGCCAGGAGTTCTCATGCTTTGTGGTGCCTTGGTTCCATTTGGTGGTCTAGTAAAGCCTATGGACCCCTGCGATTGAATATTTTTAAATATGTAAAGTAGATAGAATTTCAAAGCACATGAACTATATAGAGACATAACTATCAATGTGGTGGAGACCCTGCTGTGCTGTGCCTTGCTGTGTCTACTTCTGGTTGTATTGACTCTTGTCCATATATGTCTTACAATTTTCTGTCCTATATTAATTTGGGAATAGGTGGGTGATTCACAGTGTTACTCATAATACTAATGGGGCACAGAGTAGTTTTTGAAATGTAGGGTTATTGTAACATTCACTGAACATTCCCTCAGCCAAACCTCCATGTTTACCTCTTGTAGAGTGTGTTACCTTGTGCCAGTCTTGGATCTCACACTTAGACCTCCTGGGACCTTTAGGAATGCTCATAATTGGGGTACTGCTTAGAATGTCACTAACTGCATATTCCTCCGGTCACAAATTAGAGGGATTTTTTAATACATTATTAAAAAGGATTTTAGTGATGGACTAAAGAAAGTCCAACCTTTTGGAGGAGCACAATCACAATAATGACCTAAAAGCTCATAGCAGAAATCCCCCAAATGAATTTCTCACTGTCATGAATATTTGTTTCTCAGTTGGAGTATCAAGTGTTTAGTTTTTTCCCATGCCAATATCCTTTGTAAGTATAAATAATTTACCTCCTTCTAATTCAGAGCCACACAATATGCATCCTTCTTTTACTTGCAAGCTGTATGTCTCTGGGAAGTTATTCTTATTCTATGAGCATCAGCTTCTGGATCTGTAAACAGGATCAGAATTCCTGCCTCACAGGATTATTGGGACACCTGCATTAGGCAGCATGCATGTTATAGAAACATCAGAATGGGTTTCTAAAAGGGGCTTTGTCAGAAATTAATTTCCTTCCAATGGTCTTCCAGTTTCAAGGTCCAGTATTACACCAGTAAGGCCACAGCTGGGTCCCAGAGCCATGGCACTCCCTGAGGAGAACCCACTTGGGGATCCATGTGGGCATATCCAGAAGAGATATGCCCACTTGGGTATATCTCTTCTGGATCCTCACTTAGAGAATGTCTGGGGTCAGCTAGCAAATACCCCAAATGTGTTGTAGTTTCTTTGTCACCTTATGAAGGTCTGCAGGCCAAACCTTTCTTCTCAGGCAGGAAACTGAGGCCAAGATGCTGCAAAACTGGGGTGCAAATGCAGACCACCTGATTCTTAATTGGAGGCCATTTTATTTACTCTTTGATTCATCAATTAGAATTGACGATGAATATGTACAGAGATTTTCTGAAAGTCATATTTTATCACTAAATAAAACTATTGATTTCATCAGTTAACTATGCCAAAAAAAAGCCTAGTACTCATTAATCGGCCTCTATAGTCTTCTATATAAGGACTTTTCTGAAAGTCCCTCATACAGGAACTTTTGTGACAGTGTTAGCTTATTTTCTATAGACTACTTTTATGATCACTTCCATCTGGAAATAGAGACTAATAACATTAGCTTTTTTTAAAGTTAGAGAATAAATATGATTTTTATTTATATTGCACATGAATCAAATATGCTTCATACTGGTCAATGTGACCTTGCCATAAGAATGTTTCATTTATTAAAAATTATTTCCCAAAGTGAAAAGAAACAAGGAAACCCACTATGAGAGCTACATGCTGAATTTTGTCTCCCTAAAATTCATATTCGAGGTCCTCACCTGAAATCCTTCAAAATGCGACTATATTTGAAGACTGGGTCTTTAAAGAAGAAACAATTTATGAAGTCTTTAGCAATGGTCTTAATTCAACTTGACTGGAATCCTTATAAGAAGAGACAATTTGGACACATACTCAGAAGAAAGCCATGGGAAGACACAGGGAGAAGCCAGAAAGCTACAGGTAAGGACAAGGTCCTCAGAGAACCAACCCTGATGACCATGACTCAGACTCCTGGCCTCTACATCCTTGCAGACATCTCTTTTACTCAAGCGACCCTCTCCTCGGTACTCTGTCATGTCAACTGAGCAACCTGATGCAAATAGAGACCACCACCTCCAATTGGCTGGGCTTGGGGTCAGTGAGCTAGACATGCTGGGGAGGTGGAAGCCCTGTCCCCAGTGGGGCTGCTCTGGTGGGTGCCGACCAGTTGGATGAGTTCTTAAGACCCCTGCTCATGCCCCCAGTGAATTCCGTTCCCTCCACAGTAGACGACCTTCACTGTTGAGTCTTGACTCAAGAAAACAAGGTATTCTGATTATATTAAACATGGAGAATGCCCAGTAAAGAACTTCTTCTGCTTTACAGAGAGGGTGTGGGAGATGGGGAGGGATGGGGCAAGGGGTGAGTGTCTCCTCTGTTCTCGCACAACAGAGACCAAGTCCTGTCCCTTCCAGAGACCCTGGACAGGGAGTACTCCAGGCAGAGCTATAAACCCTTGGCCTGGTGGAGACTGGGTTAAGGCAGTCCACAGTTCATCAAAAACCACTTTAAAAGCACTTTTAAGACTCTTTTTGAATAGATGAAAAATACTGGCAATAACCTGAGCTTAACACAAAAATATTACTAATTCCCCTACTTAGTCATGGCTAATGCAAGAGTAAACCAGATAAAAGAAATGTCCTTGGAGCATTCCAGCTAGAGTGTGATTATCATTAGCATTACTTTATGATGGGGTTTTCTCAAAGTCACTCTAGAATTAGTGGCACTGTGGGACTGAGCACTCTTCCATTATATGAGTTAAAATGACTAATTGAGGGTCTGAGTTTAATTATACTCATAAGCACAAGAAAAGTGCAGCTACTTTGATGGCTTAATATCATTCTTGTGTACACAAAGATAGATGGAAAAAAATTAGGGTTGTATATTGTTGGCCTTTAGGACAAGATGCTGAAGTGGGAATAGAATAATAAAAATAAATAAACGACTCAGGGGCACCAGGAAATGAGCTGGGGAAGCTAGCAAACCCAGCCTTGTGCACATGCTCAGGCTGGAGACAAAGTCCCAAGTACCCATGACTAAATACAGTGCAGCTATACAATAACGTAGATCTGAATTTCTTATTTAGCTGCCTCTTAGATTAACAGGAAAAAGAGATGCTAGTAAGGCTTTACCTGCAGCTTACTCTGAAATGATGATAATGGCCACAACAGGGATATTTAGGGTATTGATTTGTGATATTTTACTGGGAAATGCAGCTAGGTTTCACAGTAAGTCAAGAAAGCATTCATTCTGTACCCAGCTGCTGGAGTTACTTCCAGAAATGACACGTATATCATGTCATGCTACCTGTGTAAGGACACAGAATAACTTCTGGATGTTAGATAAATCCAAGCCACCTTGAGAAGCTGGCTAGAATTGCAGAGAATAAGAGCAGGGCAGCTCTTCAGTGAGAGCAGAACATGCAGAAGTTAGATACAGTGTGGGGAGACCCTTAATGAATGGTCATTCAGGCAAGAGGTTGGATGGAACCTTCTTCAGCTGAGGTGAACATATCTGGGCTTGAAGAACTCAGTCCTGCTCACACATACTGCTTTGTCTTGTATCTGAGCCATGGAAGGTAATGGCCTGTGTACAGAAACACAGGTCACTGTCTGGGTTGTTTGTCCCCATGTGGGGGCACTATTTTGGGACAGGCCATGTCTCTTCTCTGAGTTATTTATTCATTTTTCTACCTGTGCTCTGTCCACAGGTGACTACTTTGTTTTATAGGTGTCTCTCCATTTCTTCCTGGGGTGATGTGTTCCTTTCCTGGGGATGCCAGTATGAAGCATCACAAAATCCATGGCTGAAAGCAACAGAAATGTATTCCCTTAGAGTTCTGGAGTCTAGAACTCCAGAATCAAGATGTTGGTGGGGTCATCTTGCCTCTGAAGGCCCTATGGGAGGATCCCATCCCTCTTCCTAGTTTATGGAAGCCTTCGGCAATCCATGGCCTCCTTGGCTTTCCACTCCATCCCACAAGCCTCTGCTTCTCTCTTCACTTCTCCCTTCCTCCTGTAAGTCACTGTGCGGCTCTTCTCTTCTTACAAGGACAAGTACAACCTGATATTGACTATGTCTCTAAAGGCCCTATTTCCAAATAAGGTCACAAGCTGAGGTTAAGGGTGGACATGAATTTTGGTGGGACATTTTCAGCTCACCACTCGGACCTCAGCTGACATGAAATTGTCCAGAGGCAGAGCCCATCTGACCTCACTCATCAGTGTTCAGACGGGGTGGTCAATATGTGTTTTCATTTGAAGGTGATGATGGTGCTGGCCAAAGGTTAACAGATATATCTGATTACACTGTGCAACAAAATAGCCATGGGTACAAAACTAAATCCATTTCAAGATCTGCACAGCCTGACAGGCTATCTGAAGTCCTTTCACCAGAAGAGTTCTTAATCATAAAATGGAGGAGAAAAGATCAGCAATATCCTTCAAATACATGTCTTCAGTCTTTTTAACTATTTGCTACATTTATTTTGAACCATATTTTTATTTTTATTTTGGTGGGGTGGGTACCAGAGACAGTCAACCACTGAGACACATCCCCAGGCCTATTTTGTATTTTATTTAGAGACAGGGTCTCACTGAGTTGCTTAGCGCCTCACTGTTACTGAGGCTGGCTTTGAACTCGCAATCCTCCTGCCTCAGCCTCACGAGCTGCTGGGATTACAGGCATACATCACTATACCAGGCTGAACCATATTTAAAAATATCAGACATTAAAGCTTAAATCAGGCAGAATTGGAGCAAAAGACACAATGAGAGAAGGGGAAGAAATGAGGAAAGTGAGTATGAGTTGGGGCACAGTAAGGAATGAAGCCCTTCATCCTGCTCCTGATCTCACAACACTAACCCATTCCCTCCCACAAGCCGGCCACCATCACTCTCCTCAACCCATTTCTCCAACAATATGTAAGAGATTATTTTTTTCATTTCTGTCCTCTTTCCTCAGAGGCAGATAGATACTTCAGGAACAAATAGATAGATCTGCTTGAGAAAAAAATCCATTTCCTACTCCAAAATGAATTTTAAATGGAAAAGGACTAAGGGCATCCACTTTTCATTTTATATTTGCTATGTGCTTAAGTTTTTGCTGTGTCAACATGCCAGGACTTTTCCATGAAGGTGTTTCCTGCCTTTTAGGAAAGGCAGAGGCAAGTGGTTCCTCTCTCTAGAAGGTATCCTAAAGCTGGCTCCTTCCCCAGGCAGGGTCTGGAGCCACTGCCACGCATGCTGGACCACACCCACTGCTCAAGAGACAGCACAAGTCTCCCAAGATTGGAGCTCATAAAGGCAGGATGACATCAGTCTCTCAGCTCCATACAACAGAGGCACAGACTTATCTCACTCAGATTTTCTTTGCTGAACATTTTTTTGGACATTTAGGAGCAGTGAAATTTGCATTCATAAAATTGTATTTTCTTTCTGAAAAACAATAAAAATGTTATCTCTTTATAGCAACTGCTTAAATCTTTAACCTTGACTTCTCACCCAAGATGACATAACACGTATGAATTCTTTAGGAACAAAAATCAAGAGTAATGATTTCTAATAGTGAAGTGATATATCTTCTCTACCATATGCTCCTACTGGACTGGTAAGCTACACTGCCTTAGTAAATACTCTCCCGGGAAGAGTTCTATTTTCTTTTATATTTCATTTTCTTTATCCATTCCTGAATATATACTTAATGGAAACAAGCCCAAAATATCAACTTATCTTAACGTTATCCAATGATGGAGGAGTCTGAGTACTGAAAAAATCCTGTCAATGTTATTGTCTAGGATATTCCTTAAAAACAGCCTTCTCTTAAAGAAAAGAAAAGGCAACTATAACTGTCTAAATGAAATTCAAGATTGGGCTAAGAGACTAACTCTGTCCAAGCCACTTGCCACTCTATACTTAAATTCTGTCCTATTCTGTTTTCTGTTATTACAAAAAAGAATTGATTATGGGTACTTTATTAAAAAAGGGGGTGGGGTTATTTAGGTCAGAGTTTTGGAGACTGCAAGTCCAGGACTGGCCAGTCCCATCTGTTCAGCTCTGGTCAGGGCCTCCTGGCAGTGATACTACAAAGGCAGGAGTTTGTATGGAAGAGATCATGTGGCAAAACGAGAAGCCACAGAGATTCATGGACCAGGATCATTCTTGATCAGGCAACAATTTGTTGTTCAAAGGAACTAACCAGGTCCTCCCCACCACATTAATCCCTTCCCACCAGACCCCATCTCTGAAAGGCCCCACCACCTCTCCTCCTCATCACACTGAGGACCAAGCACAGAACTCTGGAGGACAAGTCAATCCAGACCACAGCAAGGCCTTAGCAGAGGGAAATGGAATGGAAGGAATTGGAGAGAGGAAGAAAGCAATTGGCCTTTTAAGGCAAGAGGGATTTTGGTCAAGTAGAGGCCACCCAGTAGGTGGCTTGACTATATGTGGATCAAAACTTTCAGGTCTTTGGAAGGCAGAGATTCTATAAATAATAATTGTTGAAGGTTGACTTAAGAGTCTAGTCTCTAAAGACAATGCACCTCGGAATTCCTGGACTTCTCCCAGGGATCTACCAGACTGTGCCTGCTGCTCTTTCTGGGCATGATGCTTTCTCTTGCACACACTGGGGCAGTCCTCTCCATGTCTGGCCCAATATCACCTGATCCTTGAGGTCATTTTTTACCACACCTGGCTGAGTTTGTGACTCCCGTGGCAGTTTTCCCTCCTGTGCTACCCTAACCGTGGCGTCAGCCTGAGAGTAGGACACCACCTTAGGGCTAACTGTATGGACGGCCCCTTCCACTAGGCACGAGTTTCTAAAGTGCAGGAGCTGCTGTGTTGACCTCTTGTCTCCTGTCTGGTTCCCCAAGGCACACACTAAGTGTTCGGCAAATGCTTACAAGATAAAACTACTACTGTAAGCAAAAGCAGCCTAGGAAGATTTTTTAAAAAAATGTGAATAAAGATCTAGGAGTTTCTAGAAAAAGCAAGAATGTAAATAAACTCATACTAAAACCTAAAATCTTCTATCATGATGTAGACCTTTGCACCCATTTGGGTATATTGTCAACATTATTTTTCAATAAATGGAAAAACAAATTCCTTGAAAGCTTATATCCACTCACACTTTGATAACTTAATTTTGGCCTCCTCCAGGGCTGCTTTCTTCCTCTCCCAGTCAAACCTGATCATCAATGTGATATGATTCATAAACACATTCAAACAAGAGCGGGGGCCCGGGCATAGTGGTGCACACCTGTGATCCCAGTGGCTCGGGAGGCTTAGGCAGGAGGATCCAGGTTCAAAGCCAGCCTCAGCAACTGAGAGAGCCCCTAAGCAACTCATCAAGAATCTCTCTAAATAAAATATAAAAATAGGTCTGTGGATGTAGCTCAGTGGGTAAGCACCTTGGGTTCAATCCCCTGTACCCAAACACACAACAATGACGACAAAAAACAAAGACAAATAAGAGAGGTAGAATCATACTGCTTTTTGTAGGAGGATGGAAGTTTAAAGAATTAAGGAAGAAGTTAAAGTTTCACTGATTTTGATAAGTTTTGGTTTGTCACTTGCTTGATAAACCCAGAAACATGGGAAATCACAAGCCCTCGTTGCATCTTGGCTAAGGAAACCTGCTCTGGCTACAACAAACTCTTTCCAGACCAAAAACTCTCTTCTTGTGCTTCCTGTGTTGCTACCACTTCTAGCCAGCAGCAAAAGCCAAAGCTCTGAGTGAGCAGAGAAAGATGGAGAGTCTCCTGAGTCTGACCTACCCTTGTTCTCACCTCACCCTCAGCCAAGGGCTTACAAAGGGGGGGCCTTGACATGCACCAGTCCAGCTTCTTCAGCTACTTTTTCATCACAGCGCTACACATGTATGTTCTTAATGGCAGCACCCCAAGCCTTGAGTCAGACATCAAGAAGACATAATCATGCTCCTGTGGTACTCAGATTTCAACTGATAGATTTACTAGCTCTCTACTCTTCTGACATTGAGTCTGAGACACACAGACATCGTTAAGAACCATAACAAGCTTGGTAAGTTGGCGGCAGCAGGGAGGAGAAAACTAATTGTAATAAGTGGAAATAACTGATCTAGAAAGATCAGCCATGAAAGGTGGGAATGCCTGCAGCTTGAGCTTTGGAAGAGTTATGTTTCTCCTGGTGAGGCAAGAGGTTTCTGAAGGGTAACAATTGAAGAAGTAATAAAATTAATGCCCCAATGGAGGTATTTTGGAAAACTGTAAATTTGGCTTACGTTCAAGACTACCCATGTCAAAAATTCATGGATTTGTGACCTGGAAGAAAAGCAAAATTGTCATAGGGTCCTCACTGCTGTGAATGTGTGGAGATACACATGGAGCCTGTCTCTTTATCTCACATTCTGCATACACATTCACACAGAGGCCCTTCTCAAGACTAGGCTGAGAGTGTTATTCTGAATATTCATGACATGATGATTATTAATGTCACTGAGGTGATTTCATTCCTACTTGGCAGAGATAAGTTTTTATACCTAGAAACCGAATAAGTGTTAAGAGAAATGGCAGCTTTGCAACAGCCCAGCGAAAGCAACTCTGTACATTTTAGTCTTGAATGATTATTTGACTAAGTGCCTTTAACTACCCCCTCCTGAGCCCCATTCCATGATTAACCTTATCCTGGGGAGATTTCCAGCTTTGACACAAAAATGCAACATCCTTGGGAGCGCAGGTTCCAGAGGTTCCCAGCGAAAACAACTCTGTACATTTTAGTCTTGAAATACAGATTATTTGAATAGGTGCTTTTAATTACCCTCTCCTGAGCCCCATACCATGATTAACCTTATCCTCTGGAGATTTCCAGCTTTGACACAAAAATGCAACATCCTTGGGAGCACAGGTTCCAGAGTTTATAACTGTATCTTGACTATTACTTTCTTTCGTAGGAGTCAAAATTAAACAACACATAAAGAGGCTCTAAGAAGTCTCAATAGATTTCTGGGGGATGATTTTGTAAAAATGCTTTAGGAGAGAATTACCACATATTTACAACTTCTATTATTTAAAAAAGCATTTAACACAACAAGCCTTATGAAACAGCTCTTTCTAAGAACCACAGACTTGAACAGTCACACAGAAAATTGAAAAACAAAAACAAAAACAGCTACTGGTGATAGTTAAGTAGGTCCTTGCACATCTGTTGTCGACTCCCCAAGCAACTGGCCTGTCTGGTTATTCTACATGCATGATATTACATCAAATGACCCAAAACTATTGTTTTCAATTAAAGTGACTTATATTTGGTTAGATAAAATATGTGTTTTGGGCCCCAGACTGAAAAAAGTTATGTTAAATAAGTCAGACACAGGTGTAGGTACAGGGCAGTGGAAGATGCCTACACCAGGTCAGTGCAGGATTAAAAACTTTTGGTTAGCTTCTTATACGGCACTGCCACATCAACACTCATCTGTGCAGAACAATCCTACCCTTAGGAAGGCAGCAGTGAAAACTACAAGGAAGAGTGCCTGACCCAGGAGGACCCAGGGAAGATGGCAGGAGCAGGCCCTTGTGCCGCAGGACTGACCTTAGGCACCCAGTGGCATTGCGTAGCACCTGTGATGAATGCAGCTATATTTTCCAATCATCCTGAAGAGGTGAATTTTCCCAGCCTGAGTGGGGGATAATCACCGAGTTGGTCAATACTGCCAGGGCGTCTTGGATGATTGGCATTTTGAGTGCATCACATGACGAGAGGTTCCACAGGACTCCTGCAAGAGATACACAAGGAAAGAGTTGGTAGCTAACAGTCATTCTCATCTCACAGTGTTTTCCTCTCTGGAGTGAAAGGCACTGGCAGGAAGGAGTGAGGCAGTGTTGTGCCACTGATAAAGCAACATAAGAAATCAGGGATTCTCGTGCCATTTAATCTTAGCCTCAAGAAATGTTGTCAGCTCATGCATATGTATCTTTTGATTTGGAAAAAAATCAAATACTTCTTAACATAAACCATTCAAATTCAAAAACAACCTAAAGATTTAATTTTGAAATATTCTAAATGTCAAAGACTTTTCTGATAATTTGTTAAGTATTATTGCAAACTGAAAATATTATCATTTTTCTTTGAAGAAAAAATTCTGTAGCTTTCTAATGGATAATTGCAAAGAATGCAAGGAAGTCCAAAAGGGGAGAAAACACTAAAATGATCATGGAAAGGTAAAATTCTTTTTAGGAAGAAATATGACATAAATGAAACCTTCATATTAATGACAATAAATACTTGCTAATTAAGTCAGAAGCCAGCAACAGATGTGTGGGACCATATGAAGCCTAGGCTGCCAGTCTTTTACACTGTGTTTTCACTGAGTCAGAATCCAACAAGCTGTGCTTACAGTTGACCAACAAAATGTAACATTTATTACTTTTGGAATTATTTGCAACTACATTTCTATGAGCTAGATTTTATGTGCAATTGTTTATATGTGCCAGTTAATCCCTACTGATCTATTATTCCTTCCTTCGGTCAACACATTTACTGAGTGCCCTGGGCAGCCTCTTGGAAATGAGGGCACCATGATGCTCAGGACAGAAAAAGTCCCTGGTCTTGAAAGTGAGTTCTCACATTCAGGCAGATAGGATAAGGGAACTGAGGTAGGCAGGGGAAGAGGAGTCCAAGCTTCAGGAGGGTAGATTATCTGGATAGGAAGGTAAAGAAAGTTTTTTTTAGTGTCTGATGTTTTCGCAGAGAACTACAGAAGATGAGAGACTGGGCCACACTGAATAAATAGTTATATGTTTCTCAAAGAGAGGAACTAAGCTATGACAGCAAAGGATGTCAGTAGCAGATCCATTTCACAGTAGTTATAGAATTATTATTAGTGTCTATTTAATCCATTTCTCTCTCTCTCTCTCTCTCTCTCTCTCTCTCTCTCTCTCTCTCTCTCTCTCTCTCTCTCTCTCTCTCGGCACTGAGATTGAAACCAGGGTTCCTTTACCATTATGCCACATCCCCACCCAGGGGTACTTAACAACTGAGCTACATCCCTAGCCCTTTAAAAAAATGATTTTGAGACAAGGTGTCACTAGGTTGCTTACAGTTACAGTCTCACTAAGTTGCTGAGGCTGGCTTCCAATACACAGTCCTCCTGCCTTAGTCTCCCAAGCTGCTGAGACACATTTCTTTTAAACTCAAAATTTCACAACACAGCAACCATGTATTTTTATTTTATCAAAAGAATTTTAAACATTCAGTGGTAGGTTGCACATAAGAAAATTGTGAGAACTGCCCAAGTTTTAGCTCTAACTACTTTCTTAATTAGAATTTTAATTTCTTAGACTATGATTATTTAAGTCTTCACTGAGTCTTCAAATGATCAACTGGGAACCTGTTGAAAATGTGGATTTCTGGATACAACCTCCAAGAGATTCTGATTGGGTCAGTCTGATTGGACTGCAACAGTGCAAATTTTAATGTACACCCCTAAGCCTTCTGATTCTAATGCAGGGATGAGGGGTCACACCATGAGCTTCCCTGCCTCAAATAAAGCAGAGAAGAAGAACAACAAACAAAAAAAAACAAACAAAAATCCTCAATTTATCATTTCTTACTTTATTCAAACAATATCAATTCTACCATCTAGCCAGTTACAGGTCCATTCAGTATTTCATGGGGACCCACTTATATTGTTGTATTTCTATACTCTATGATGTCTAATTCTGCTTTAATGCAAATTCACCTGCTTCTCCAAAGAAATATAGTTTTGCATGTTTTCATTTTAAAATATATATTAGGTGGTTAAGAATGTCCTTATTATTAAACTGGTCTCTTCAAATTTTCCATTCAGTTTCAAATGCTTATTTGCAAAGAAATAGAAGTAGAAAAAGAGGGAAATGACATTGTAGCACTTGGGAGGCAGCCAGCTAGCCATGTGCATATGAACAGGTAGCAGAGAGGAGTCTTTTCATTTCTGAGATAAAGAACTATCTTCAGAAGAAAAAGCTATCAATTCCTGTGCTATGAAAGGAAGTCCAAAGTAGAATCTAGGAGTCCAGGCTTTTAAAAATTTGTGCAATCAGTTCATGTATCAATAGTTATTGATGAAAGTAAATCTGTGAAGGGTAAAAGAGAACTTTTATGAAGAGGGGCAGAGCCCGGCATTAAAGTTTATTTTCTCCTCACACAACTCCATGCAGGTCTGCCTCTGCTGGGCTCCTGACTTGAGGGGTATGTTTTCTGCCATTCTGTCACCATCATTAAGTACTCTGGCCAGGCAGCATGTCCTGTGCAGATACTTAGCCTCTGTGATAGATGATGGCTTTGAAATAGTTATTTTGTGGACTTTGAACTTCTTTAAACAGTTTGGCTTGATGTCTGTTGCCATTATATTCCAGGGGAGAGAAAGTTTTACCAGCCTATAAACATTTTTAAAAATATTGGTTAGTGTTACCATCTTATAAGTGTGTACTAGATAAATTAATGAAACATGCAAATATTTCATCTTGGATCACAGAAATACCTCATAACAACTTACCTCAAAAGAAAGTACATTGAGAAAGCTACACTTCACAGTGCTATTTTGGGAATATACAAAAGTCAGTGAGACCATTTGCACACTTCCTTCTGAACTCTGTACACTATGATTTACTTGTTTTATTATTGATTTTTGCTTTTGACTTGAATCAAAATTCCAATATCACTTCTTACTTGAAGACTAGGAATTCACAAAACAATTTTAGTATTTAAAGGACTCCAAAATATTTCCCCATGTCTCCTAGGTCAAGTTCATTTGCTGAATTTCATTAGCAAATGAGCAATAATTCATTTGATGATTTTCATGTTATTATAAATGTGAGATCATATGGGAACATTACCAATATAGAATAAGAGTCATATTTCAGGCTGATTTTAATTAAACATATTAATTCATGTGTATTCAATAAAACACTGTAGCCTAGTGAGTTCATTGTGATGATACAAAATAATTCTATGACTATTCAGTTTTTAGATAGAAGAAATGCTCTCGTGTTTGATCTGTTTCATAAATCCCAGATTTTCATATATTATATGAACAGTACAGCTTTGTTATCACTAAAAGCTTGAATAGTCATGTAATCTCTGGCGGTATATAAAACACAGAGGATTAATTTGTTCCTGGGATTTTCTCCCTGAGGTCTCCAATATGATTTATTGTAATTATTAAATCTCATTGCCCCTTTTACTAAGTGAATACTAAAATCTAATGTGATTCAAATACTTTGAGGGGAGAATAACATAATGGCTAAAATCATGGGTAGGATATGGCAGTTACTGTGATCCTAGCATTTCATCCTCCATAGAGACATATGCCCCTTGTTCTTGTAACCACAAGCATTTCTTCCCAAGCTTTTAAGAAAATGGTCTACTTTTGTTATATTCTTTTTGTGACAGGCAGGTATTTGGAAAAGAAGGAGACGGTGGCAATGGGATATAACAAGGAATGTGAGTTCTACCTCTTTATATTCATAGATGGGCCTTTTCCATTCTCACTTCTAGCCAAATGCTGCATTGCTTCCTTGCCTACCATGCAGTGGATGGTACTAAGCCATAGCTCACACCCAGCTCTCACTCAATGAAGAGCTGTGGGGCGCTATTTGTCTAAGACTCTATCCACATAGTGAAACCCATGGGGTTGGTGGTGTGGTACCTGTTCCCATAACTGTTTTTGCTTTAACATCTCAGGTCAGGTAGAGTACCTCCAAATGTAGTTGTCACACATATCAGTGTTTCTCAAATTGCCACGTGCATAGGAATGCCCTGATTGGAATTCAGGCTCTGACTCCGTAGGTTTGAGGCATGGCCCAAAGTGGTGCATTTCTAAAGAGCTCTCAGGTGAAGCTAGTGCTGCTTGTCAGGTTTCAAAGCCAGAAACTCCAGGTCCAGCTGTACATATGTATCTCGTTGCTAGAGGATATCAATTTTGACACCCATCTGCAGCCCTGGAAGCAGACATATTAATGCCACAATGTCCTGCCTTATGGAGGGGACAAAAGAAGCCTCAGCAAAGGCAGAACAAGGGTGCAGCTGAATACTGGCCATGCAGGTGAGGCCTAGCAGGTAGCCAACATTCCAGGTTCAGTATGCACATACTGTATGCCCATGAGGACATGTGAGCATCCTGGGACTGCTATAGAAAGATTTGCCTCTAGGTGGTCAGGCTCACAACAGGGGCCCACAAAGGACTTCTGAAGCAGGCCATCTGGGGCAAGAGTCAATTCTAGGGAGCAAAACATGTCTTTCCATCAACAGGATGGACTTCAGAATGGAACACTTGTGATCTCAGTGTTTCTGGGCAACAGGTACACAGGTTGCCAACACTGCTGCAGTGTCCACACATAAGGAGAAAACTCGCTGCTTCTGCACCCTGAGAGAATCTGTATAGCACTCACTGGAGACTTTTCAAAGAGTTTGATGTGTGGGGTCCACTCCCAACCAGGACCTTCAGGGATAGGCCCAGGGAATAAACAGTTCAGGCCCTCTCTGGGTGCTGTTGAGAAGTGACCTAGCTTGGAAAGTCAGTTTCTAAGCTGGAGTTTGGGGGCAAGATGCAGGATCTTGAGGAGCACAGGTCAAGGTTTGGTTGTCAGCAGGCCCCTTAAACCAGAGCTTCATGGCATCCCCAGAAATTCCTGTTCCTAGATTGCAGGGAGTGCCTATTAGCTGGAAGTTTCATTTCTAAAGTGTGTAAGAAGGTAGCAATACAGTTGAAAACAGGAGAATGAGGACATGGGTTTTGCTTCAGCATGGTATACCCTGTGCTGCAATTAGCCTCCTACTTGGAAGTCCCTGGGAGTCCAAAGGCTATGCCCTGCATAGAACTCAGGACATTTCCTACCTCTCTTCTCTTCCATAGGCCTCTGAAAAAGGTCTCTGTCCTGCACAGAGCTCAGCTTGTAAGGAGCAGCTGCTCTAGGGCCAGGGTTCCTGATGTTCTCTAGTGGGTATGTGTGCAGGGGTCAGGCTAGGACAATTCTGCGTCCTGTGATTGCTTAGGAATCTTTCTAAAACAGCTTCAGACTGAAGCTGGTTTAAATTCCCCCAGAAAGACTCTACCTAGGCATTTCAAAACCTTCTCAGTGAGACTGGGCAAAATGAAATGTGGGGAGCAATGAATTTCAAATTGTAATACTATTATTTCAGGCTTGTAATCATAGTATTTGGTCATCTGCATGCACAGAAGTTGAGTACGGGAAAGTTAAATTTTCACATGAGAGGGGGCTTGTGTTTAAAATTTGCTTCAAACTGAATAAAGTGAACCACATGTTTGGCTTAATGCTATTTTCTTATTGTCCTAATTAACTATTGATGCAAAACAATTTATGATTCGGTGCTTTATTAATTAGTCACTTCCCAGAATTTTTAATGGCCAGTCTCATACTCACACAGATGCTTTTTTATATCAACAAGGGGGATAAAATTCAATGAGTGTCATTTTATTTCTTGATAGCTACCTCTCAATACCTCATTAGTGCAATATTTGAACAGTGCATCTGGAGTCTGGCTTCTAGACCTCACTATTATAGGTCATTATGGATATTTCCATGGAAAGAACCCAGAACACTGTGGTCCTCATCCATCTTTTTTTGTAATTGATATACAAACAGGACAAACAGGTTGAGACTCCAAAGGGGACTCTTGTCCTGCTTTCCACAGTGCCGACTTTTCCTTTTTGATGTCATGGCTTCTGCCCAAGAATGCACATGAAATTCTGGCTTTATGAACAGGAGGAGGGTCTTCACCAGATGAAAGTAGGCTTCAGCATGCCATTTTCTTTCTAAGTGGCTTGTAATATTTTAAAATATATGTGAATTAAGATGTTTTGCATCTCAGCATCCTACACACCAGCCTTTTCTCTCAGCTTGTCTTAGATATATCATAGAGAGGATGCACAAATTCTCTTTCAAAAACCAGACATTTTGCTTCTAAAATGCAAACTTCCAATACATTATCTCCGTATCATTTCTCTACAGCTCTCTGTGTTTCACCAACACCCACAGAGCAGCCTTGTGATAATTTCAGAACAGAAGTCACCATTAACTCTCAAAAAGACCTATGAGGAGAAAATGACATATTGCTTTGTAGATTAGTCAGGGTCTATATTTATATTTTATAGCTCCTCTGTATCAACATTTTATGATTATTTTGTTCTACATAAACTCTGGCATACATAAAAAGAATTTGAGAAGAGCAGAATTACACTGTCCATTGAAAAAAATTCTAGGAAGGCTTAAAATTTTCTTTTGATTCTTTTCCTCCTAAAAATTTTAATATTGTGTATGTGCAACTGTAGTTTAAAATCCAATTAGTTACTAGAAATATATGTAAAATCATCATATGAATACCAGTTATAGCCACTAAAACATCAGTTTCCTAATATTATACACAATTTATGAAACCAATCTATACCTAAGTTCTCCCATATCATTTCTTAAACATTGTCTGTATTCAAGGATGACACACTAAATCAACAGTTGGGATGAAACTCTCATGATGTGAGGGATACCTTCTAATACACAAAGCCTATTTCTGTTGATTCTTCTAGCACAGAACAGATTTTATAGGTTTGAAAGAAGACTACCAACCTGAAGGGGAATGTTTGTGGCCATGTGAACAATAGTAAGTTAACTGAGTACTGAGGTCTAAATGTTTGTGTTTGCCCCAAAACTTTTATGTTGGAACCTAACCCCCACATGAAGGCATTTAGTAGGGGGAGCTTTGGAATGTGATTAGATCATGGGTGTAGAGCCCTCATGAATGGGATTTGTGCTCATGTAATAAAGGAGACCTTTTGCCATTTTTTACCATAGGAAGACATGGCAAGAAGGCACTATCTACAAACCAGAAAGTGGCCCTCACCAACATCTAATCTATCAGCACTTTCATGTAGGACTTTCTGGACTCCAGAACTGTCAATTACCATTGCATATAAGTTATGCAGTTTATGATATTTTGACATAGCATCTCAAATGGATTAAGAAATGTAAAATGTGATACTGGAGAAGGCTGGTATTACTTGTTTCTAACTAGCTGAGTTTAAAACCTGAAAGAATATGTGTGTGTGTGTGTGTGTGTGTGTGTGTGTGTGTGTGTGTGTGAGAGAGAGAGAGAGAGAGAGAGAGAGAGAGAGAGAGAGAAAGAGAGAGAGTTCCTAAAGAGAAACAAACATTGGCTTTTCTCTTTTATATCATCCAGGAAAGAAAGAAAAGCATACCTCCTAAGGCTGTGACTTTTCCCCAACATCACCAGTCCATACACAGAGAGCTAAGGTTGAAGTCAGAAACTTCAGGAAAGGCAGGTGCCATTCAAAGTTCAGCACAGACTCCCCCTCTATAATTACCTGGCACTTTTCTGCCCTGGGCCCATGCAGAACACCAACAAGGAAAAATCAATACTATCAAGTCTCAGAAGATATCCACATATAAAGTGGCAATTAGAGGGGCCTCCTTAACCCTACTTTGTGGTCAAAATTATTAATGGTCTTCTTGGATTCTGCTGGTCTTCAGTGGTTTCCTGGGAACAGCCACAGGACATGGCATGGGGTCTGCACCAGGGAAGAAGTGTGCCTGTTTTTAAGACCTCTCACTTCCACAGAGCTACACTTGTAGGGTTGCTCACTCCTCAGTGGCATTCCATGGACTGCTTTCTGGGTCATTGGGAATGCTGCAGTGGCGACATAGGGAAGGTAAAAGGCCACTTTCCAAGTAACTGTGGAACTCAGAGGTAAGGAAGCCGACATTTCTCCTATCGATGCTCAACACCCACGGAGCCATGCTTTCTGTTAACTACTGCAAACTTAAAAACATTTTACTAACTTTAGGGAGACTCTGGAATCTCTGTGTCCACTCTTCACTTTGAACTAACAATGGCTTTTGGTTTTCCTGGGCTGCAACAGTTTCCTCCACTAGGTAGCTTTACGATAGCTGACCAAAGCATTAGCTGAAATCTCCTGGGTGGGGGAGCTCTGAAACAGGCAGGGCTGGTTAGCTGCCCCCCAGAAGTCCACATGCTCACTGGTTAAATCTCTTATACTTTTGATCATAAGAGAATTTAGGATACTTTCTTCTTTTTATCAAGGTTGTTGCTTTGGTAGTATGCAACACAATAAATATATATAGATCTATTTGAGATTAGCCTTTAGAGATTTCAGACCTATCCATTTTAGTTAGTCAATAGTGTGTGTGTGCCTACATGCACTCACATGTGTACACGTGAATATATGTCTATGTACTATACTTTACCCTCAGCTCCACACCGACATTATCTTCAGAGGCACAGAGGAGGGAGGAGTCCAACCACCCTCCACAACTTCACCCAGGCTTTCTCCATCGTTGGTGCTCAGGATCCAGCCATGACATCACTGTCATGGCACCCAGTTGACACAGGGCTGTGTGTTCTCCTCTATTCACCTCCTGTGGTTTGCTTTTGTCATTCTGGATTGTACATAAAAGCAGTTCACAGAATACTGCTTCTCATCTGAAGCTCTAAAGAGATGCTCTGAGTTCAGTACTAGCATACCATGGGGATTTTACCACGTGATCCAGCTCTCAAATATGAAAAAGAAACCTGGCTGGGATCTGATTCCTTTCTGGTGTCACAGAACCAGCCCATGTTAATCCACTCCTCTTCAGTTTTCTCACATACCCTCACCTGCTTCCAGTCTCTAATGCCTCAGATATCATTTACATACTCTTGGGACCCTTAACCCAGTGAAAAAGTTTATATGGATTTATAGATGATTCATTCTTTTTTAATCAAATGGTTCCTTAAAAAAAAAAAAAAAAGATCCTGGGATACTGTTATGGCTTGGATGGTTCATGCTGGAAATTTGGTTTCCAGTGTGGAGCTGGTGAGATGGTGGAATCTACAAGCCACGGGACCTAGAGAGCATGTAAGGTAATGAGGTCCCTGGGGATGCTGCCCTTGGAAGGGACACATGTAGTTCTTGTGGGACCCGAGTGAGTTTTTGAGAGAATGAGATGGTAAAAGAGCAAATACGACCCCTGGAGTACTCTGGCTTCCTGCCTCATCATGTGATTGATCCCTCTCTAATGTGCCCTCACCATGATGGCATCTGCCACATTGTACTCAAAGAGATGAAGCTGCTAGTCTCAGACCTTCAGCTCGAAACTCTGGTACATAAATTTCTTTCTTTAGAAGCATCCAGATTCGGATATTTTGTTGTAGCAACCAAAAAAGAAAAAAATACACACACACACACACACACACACACACACACACACATACTGAGGCAAATAAAAATTTCTGCTTGAGGCAACTCAGTGCCTCCCAAACGGGGTCATACCTCCTCAGAGGTCATACCTCCTCCACCATCCAACATAACACCTGTGGAGCAGGTGGGGTCTGTTTTACTTCTCTCAGAGATCAAAAGGTCTTCTCTCTTGGTGTTTGAGATTTCATGATGTAGAATAAACAATCTTTTCTATTCCAAGCAGAGGGAAGTTCAGGAGATCCAAACTGCACAACAGACTTATGCTAAAACTCATGTATGTCCCTGGCACACTGAACACAGGCTCTGAGGCCCCTCTGCACACTCGTTCACATGAGTATGGAACTCACTCTAGAGCTCCCGTCTTCTACATGCATGGCCACAAGGGCAGTCTATTATACCCAGCCTCGAGGGCTGCCTCCTTCACTTAGCCTTCCCTGATTGTCTTCCTGGGAGGTGCATTTCCCTCTTGGGATTCATCAGGTTCCATATCATGATGACATGATGTTCTGAGCAAATTGTGCACTACTGTCATTCCAGTCACAGGTTTCATTGATTTATATTTGGATTTCCATTAAAGCCTGATATTGTGCCTGTCCTTAATAACAAAAGTTATAATTTATAGAGTTGTTTTAACACGTGGGTAAAATGACGGGCATGCACAATGTCACATGATCTTTATAACAACACTGTGTGATTGTAGAAGTATTGAGTGTGCAAGCCCTGAAACGTTGCCTGATACAAAACAGGTGCTCAGTAAACACCTATAGACTTGAACCAAACTGTCCAAGGTCACAGAGCTGGGAGGTGAGGGAACCAAGATACCCACTCACCTATGTCTAGCCCCTCAGTCTTTGGACCTTGGGAATATGTGACAACAGCCTCTACTTCCCTATGTGCAATTAAATACATATTTATTTTACTTTACCTGTGCTGAGATACTGACATGACTCAGTCTCTGGGACTTGTGCCAACATGCACAGCTCACTGCATGGGCTGAGTCCCCATTCCCTGCTTCCCAGCTGATTTCCTATCCTGGGACTTGTCTTCATTTCCTTCTACTCGGGACCGGTTCTTTTCTGGATGTCTTTCTCTTATTTTATGTTATTATTTAGTTGTGATACATTCTGCACCTACTGTAACTTTCTAGAACAGTGTGCACAGGAGAAGACTTTCTGATTACTTGTAAAGCTGATATATTTGATTCTCCCTTTTCAGTGGATAATTAGCTTTTTGTAGATTCAGGGTTGAGAATTAAATCCCTCCAAAGCTTTGGGAGCAGCTCCTTGTTCTCTGCATTCTAACATAACACCTGATGAGCCAGTGGGGTCTGTTTGACTTCTCTCAGAGATCAAAAGGTCTTCTATCTTGATGTTTGAGATTTCATGATGTAGAATAAGGAATCTTTTCTATTCCAAGCAGAGGGTATTTTCCACGAAGGCATGTGCCCCTCATCTTCTGTTCCTCCCTGCCCTTTCTCTGAGACCCCAGTAACACATTCCATCTAGAGACTTGTCCTCTGTGGTTCTTCTTGCATTATTCTCATATTTTCTGTCTCTTTCCCTCTATGTCCTACCTTCCGGGTAACTTCCTTGATGACTTTCTAGCTATTCTATCATATTTTTAGCTTTGGTAGTTATATTTTTACAGCACAGAAGAGATTTGTTGTTGTTCTTGGATCTTTTTTGCATACCATCCCAGTTATTATTAAATGAACCCAGGATCATCCTAAATCCTACTCAACACAGAATCTAAAGGTTTTGCTTATTTTGTCTAATCTTTTATATTCCATAAATTATCTCTGTTTCTTCCAAGAGAAAAATGTAGTTTTCTATTTTAGTCTCTCTTTTGTGCCACTCATTCCACCCCATTCTTTGTTAGTCCTTCCTAATTTATCACATTGAGGAAAGAAAACCTAGTAGCCACTTCTATTCAGTGTGAACACAAGGCCTTCCTATGAGGCACTGTCCCCAGTTACCATTTAGACAGGGAGGACAGTGTAAGTGGGCCAACCATGTTCCTCCAGAGTGAGTGGATGGGCAAGCAGCCCAGTCCCTGGCCATCCCACTTTTGCCTACACCTGCATGGCATGAACCAGGCCACCAACATCCATGTCAGAAGCTTAACTCTCTCAGACAATGCATGCAGTTTCTTCAAGAGAACACTCCTGCCTTCATCTTGAACAGAAACTGGCTAGTTAGCCATTTTGGTAGGAGAGGGGACATGAGCAGGAGGGGGTGCCAACTTAGAATCATCTCAAACACCAGCTTATAAATTATCCCTCCATTATAGCCCCATAGTTCTCCCCAGGAATCCCAGCTCAATTCTTACTCTTGAGCTTCTGTTTTGTAGAAAATTCTTGACTTCTAGTTGACACTCAATATCCATTCCCTGTATTCCCGTGTCTGTCTGTCTGTCTGTCTGTCTGTCTGTCTGTCTGTCTCTCTCTCTCTCTCTCTCTCTCTCTCAGTGGGGGGAGGTGAAGGGTACCATGGATCCAACTCAGGGGCCCTCAGCCACTGAGCCACATCCCCAGGCCTATTTAGTATTTTATTTAGAGACAGGGTCTCACTGAATTGCTTAGCACCTTGCTTTTGTTGAGACTGTCTTTGAACTCACTTTCTTCCTGCCTCAGCCTCCCAAAGAGTGGCATATGCCACCATGCCAGGCAGTATATTCTTGTTGCTTTAGTGACTTTGTTCCCAGTTTCTTTCCTGTACTTGTAATTTAGGATGGGGTCTGAGAAACAGAGGCAGCAAATGAGCAGCAGAGAACGAACCCATGTTTACGACATCTTTTCACATTTTTAGTTTAGATTTTCCCAGTTAAATTTAGAACACAGTTGAAAACATATAAATATCAATGATATTGGAAAGTCTTTGACAGAATTCTACATAAAGATATCACTTTCCTATAAAAGAAGAACAATAAAAAGATGTGCCTATTTCATTTTAATTGACATGGTTGTTATGTGGTAGGAAGGATAGATAGATAGGGATTAATTTTCTGTGACTAAAATGAGAAAGAAAGACACCAAGAGGGGCTAGGGTCACCCAGCAATCTAGATTCTAACTTGCTCTAAGAGGGTGTTAGAAGGGGCACTCTTCCTGCTGCAGTTGGACCTGGACACGGAGTGAGACGAAATTGTATGCGAAGGTAAATGCGATGCAGATGCCACCCAACATGAATTTATAGAGGTCACACTAAGGATGCTTCTGGGAGCACTGGAACTCTGGGTTGAAGGACATTGGAAAGGACTTGGCATATACAGAGGAGGGAGGGTTTTATGGATTCCAGGGTCCACCTTCCTGGCAGGTGGGGAAGCCTAAAGAGATGAAAGATCAGACTTCAGGCTCCTTGCTATAAAATGGGGGTACAGAATCCTAGAAGACAAATGGCTGGAAGAATAGATGCTGGGGAAGTGGGAGAGGGCCCGTATGTGAACACCAGCATAGCTTCCCAAAATAGACTGGGATGCAGGAGAAAGATCTATTCAACATTGATTCACAAGATGGACTGGGCACAGGCTGGTCATATGGGGCAGGAGTATCTGGGGAAGGGGTGAGGAGAGATGCCTAGCCAGGGGGGACACAATGAGTCTCTGTGCCTGGAGAGCACCCCAGTGATGTCTTGCTCCAAAGAGCCTTTGAAAGGTCCAGTTGAGAGAAACACCTTAATAATCTGCAAAGAAAGGTTAGGTACTAATTCGTATCCTAGTAAAACTAAGCTGGGGTTTATTTCACTTTTGCTCTTTTTTTTCTTTCATCTTAACTTAATGTGATAGTGGAGAGAACGTTCGTGCAGCCCAGGAGTGTCATGCAGACTTGCTGATCACCTGAGATAGTGAAGTTCCCTTTGAGAACCTGACTACCGAGAGGGCAAGGCTTGTACCCAGGATTAGGCATTTGTTGCTTTTCTTCCTTATAAGGCACCTGATAGCCTTAACAAGGCAGGCAGTGGACCTGAAATTTCCACATATTAAGAAGCCTTCCTTCCTCCCTTCCTCCCTTCCTTCTTTTCCCAGTGCCATATTTAAATTCCAGTGCAGACCATCTAAAAACTTCACAAAAATCCCTCATGTATTATCAGTCACTTCTAACTGTCTAATTGTGTGGAATGAGTAGACACATTTCCAAAGAATATCAGCAAGTTGTCACAAATCAAACCCACAGATTCCAAAATCTTGTGTTTCTACACTTGAGCCATCAGAAAAGCAGAGGATGATAGCAAATTTCTCTCAGCACCTTGCAGCAGAAGTTGGTTTTCGTTGTGTTTTTTTTTTTTCTCCATGTCAATAGGAGAGGCAAGTGTGAGTCGCCCCAGTGGTACGCTTATTCTGTTGCTGTGTGAAAGGTAATCCAAAGGAGCAAATGCAAATATCAAAAATTTCTTCTGGGCTTTTAAGCTTCATGTTAATAATGAATAGCTGCCCGTGGCTTCTTACTCTTTTCTAGGTATCAGGGGCTCCAGATTCATGAAGATCTAAGTCAGTACCCTGACATCCCTTTCTGGACTCATGTGTAAGCCATTTATTCAACCTCTACAAACCACAGATTTTTCATGTGTGTTCATCACTGTAACAAAATACCTGAGATAATTTGCTTATATAAAGAAAAGATTTATTCTGGCTCATAATTTTGGAGGTTCCAGTCCATGATCAATTGGACCTGTTGCTTTGGGCCTGTCACAGCCAAAGTATGTGGAAGAGCAAAACAACTCAGATTTTATGTTCAGAAAGCATAGAGATAAAGAGAAAGGGACACACAATCAAACAGGAGGATATTTCCCCAATAATCTAAAAACCTCCAACTAGACCACACCTTTTAAAAGTTTCATCACTTCCCATGAGCACCACCCAGGGGAACAGGTTGTTAACATGACAGGACATTCTAGATCCAAACTAGGCACTGCCTACACATTGGGGACAGTCATAACTACAAGTACTTCAGAATGTTGAGGGCACTCATCCAATTTTTCAATCAAGCTCTCACTGTGGTGACCATGGGACAATGACTTGGTTGGTTAGGGAGAGTCTGGCTATGCTCAAGGATGCATCAAAAAAAGTTCACCAAGCAGAACTAATGCCAGATTGGGATAGGATAAAGACAGGTATTTGGGTTCAGAGCTGATCATAAACTGTTGCCTCACAACTACTTTGATTCTGATATAACAATTAAGGGTCAAGAAAGATATAAATAGTCATGATTCCCAGCAGAAATACAAATCCCAAAGTTACTAAAAGTATGCTAATAGAAACTACAGGGACTTCTTAAATTATCAACATGAAATAACAGCATTCCAATACTTAACTACTCCTTTGAGAAATCCAGTTAATAAACATAAAAGATCATCTAATGCACTGCTTCTAAGGCTGATTAACCTTTGAAATTGGTTATTCAAAATATTGATACCTGTGGCCCACCATCAGAGATTTTAATTAAATTAGCCTGGGATGCACTGTAGTCATATTTATTTTAAATGCCCCAAATAATTCTAATTTGCACCAAAATTTGAGAACCTTGCTTTAGTGGAAATTATCTATTCTGGTTTTCAGATACACAGATGCATAAGAAGTCACACATGCAACCCCGAAATGATTACATGTAGTGTTAAAGTAGCCTTAAGGCTCTATCCTCAATGTCTAAGGAGTGAACACCAAAAGTTCTATGCAAAAAAAAAAACTCTGAACTTTCTTGAAAACCTCTGGTTATCTTCTTAGAAACCTAATGTTTCCTGTTCTTAGAAAATGAAAGTTACCTATTCTATTTCCCCCATAATCCTATGTGTCACCAGTATTAGAGATGAACTGGACAATTAAACCAAATATTTGTTTCCCAGGTGTATGTGATTATTTTATACAAGAAAGTTTTTATTAACCATCTGTTTTTACACCCACCCACCAACTGTCCAACTCTTGGCAAAATAATTTCCACCACCTTCCTTTACTCCCTCTTCCATAGGGACTGAAGTAATAAGTCTATAATCTTGTGGAAACAACTCCCCTCACAGCTGTCTTTGCTACCAATTATTCTGGGGTAACAAAGGAAGTCATTAACAATCCTGGTAATTAGTCATAGAAGACACTGCCACAAAATACACTCAGATAGGGCCCAGAACCAAAAGGTCACTTTTTATTGGGGGTTTGGGGTGGGGTAGGGTAACAAAGTAGAAAAACAGGAAGGGAGCAGGGAGCAGGTTTTTCCCTCTGTTTCTCTGGAATCTTCAGCAAAAATAATTTATTCTGTGCAAAACAGAAAAGTTTAGCTGAAGGGATCAGTAATTCATTCAAGGGTGTCTCAGAAAAAAGGAAAGAGAGCCAGTGAAAATAATGTCTGTAAAAAGCCTGACCTTTAAGGCCAAAATACCTGCCTAAAGAATACTGAAATTTCCACCTTATTTCCAGAAGGCTGGGGAAGTGGCCAAGACTGCTAACAAAACATTACACCTATATTTACTATAATAAATGATAGAAAAGTCTACCCCAAAAATGGTTGACTACTGAAACCCAACATCTTCATGGGGTAGCAGACTCTTCATACTATGCCTACCCTCTCACTATACCAACACCAGTCTGACCAGCTACAAGATTTAATTAACTATTTTAGAGATTCTGTTATCTGCTGACAGACCATTTCTCCTACTTAATAAGATGAGGCTGCCTTTCCACCAATGGAAAAGAGTTTCTAAATTTTCCTTGTTTTTCAAGAGAGATGAATTATCTAGAGCCACATCTTATTCCCTTTCTGAAACAGACGTTGTAGAGATGGTATGACAAAATTAGTCAAACCTGGGTCTGTTAGTCTGAGGGAATGTTCCTGCCTCAAATTTCAGAATTATTTTCAGAGGCCAATCCGTGTCTCTGAACATCAAAGTCTTGGAAATACATTAGAGAAGGAAAGTCTTATGAGAAGCTTTACTATAGCATTCTGAATCAAATGTGCAAAGTCAAAGAGAGTGCAATTCAAATTTTAGCTCTCGTAGACAGTATCTGTAACTTCAGACTCTCAGTTTCTTCCTCTCTAAATAACAGCAAATTTATCAGTAAGCTCATGTTTTTCTAATATTTTTAAGCATGACACATAATGGAAATATCATCAGGATGTGGCATGCACACACATACCCATCCATATGTGTGATATGTACATATATCCCTTTAAAAAGTTTTTAAAATAATATGCAATCTTAGAAAGTGGGATATACTCTGATAATCATTTTTTTTTAAAGAGAGAGTGATAGAGGAGAGAGAGAGAGAGAGAGAGAGAGAGAATTTTTAATATTTATTTCTTAGTTCTCGGCGGACACAACATCTTTGTTGGTATGTGGTGCTGAGGATCGAACCCGGGCCGCACGCATGCCAGGTGAGCGCGCTACCGCTTGAGCCACATCCCCAGCCCTGATAATCATTTATTTGATTCCACTTTATAAAATGCTGGCTATCACTAATAGCTTGAGAATTGCTATTTTAAAAACCATTCCATGCAAATGGAGTTTGAACACAAGCAGGAGTAGCTATTCTCATATCTGACCAAGTATATTGCAAGGAAAAGTTAATCAGAAGAGACAAGCAAGAACACCAAATACTGTCAAAGAGAATAAACTTAATCCAAAAAGAAGATATAACAATAATAAATATTTATTCCCTAAAGTGCACATAATTACATGAGGAGATAAGAATAAGAGAAAGGATCTTGTCAAAACAGAAGTGAGATCAAAAAAGTAAAAGCAGGGGATTAACGAAAAAAGAGAAGAGGAGGGAAAATGAAAGAACTGTGAAATAAAGTTGACCAAATTATACTGGGTACACATGTGAATATACTACAATGCATTCTGATTTTATATATAACTATAATAATAATTTTATATATAACTATAATAATAATTTTATATATAACTATATAATATAATATAATAATATATAATATAATTAATATATATTATTATATATTATTATAATAAATATTATTATAATTAATATAATAATTTTATATATAACTATATGCATTAATAATTTTATATATAACTATATGCATTAAGCTTACTCATTACTGTTAAAAACAAAATGACAATGAAAACCACTAAACATCTATTTAAAGTGGGAAGTCTCCTCTTAATCACAGAAAATAATTTTACAGCAATTTTATAAAAAGTAAGCCCTTGGGCTGAGGGTATATATATCTCAGCTGGTAGCGTTCTTGCCTAGCATGCACAATGCTCTGGGTTCAATCCCCAGTACAACCCCGCCCCCCCAAAAAAAAAGAAAAAAAAAGCAAGCCCTTAAACGAGACATGATGGTGCATGCCTATAATCCCAGAAACTCAGGAAGTTAAGGCAGGAGGATCACATATTCCAAGTCATCCTCAGCAACTTAGCAAGACCCTATCTCAAAAAATAAAAGGGGTTGTGGGTATAGCTCATTGTTAGAGCTCCCTAGGTTTAATCCCCAGTAAAATGAAAGAAAAGGGGGCGCTATAAGACACGTCTTAATATACAACCTACACTAAAAGCAACTGTGATGATAAACTCTAGTCCAGCTAACTGAGGCTGAATATCCAAGGAATGCTATGTACTTGGATAACTTCCATACTGCAAGGGAAAAATGAAATCTTCTAAGTCACTATACATGCTAATATTCCATAATAAATTGAACAACTGAAATGTTATAAAAATTTTAGATAATAAAAACTCCACATTTTCTTTAATGGTGCTTATTTATCTTTTGGTCATTTATAAGGAGCTATTCCATACCACACTATTTCATTCTCTGCTGTTTTATTTCTCCTTTCATCATATTCATCACCGCTACCTCCATGTGTCTTTCGCAGCATCCCCTCACTTGACTCTAAGCTTCATGATGGCAAGGACCATTTTTGCTTGTCTACTTTACTACTATCCCTAGTACTTAGAAGATTAGGAACAAAAGAGATATTTGTGAAATAAATTAACAAATTAGTGATAAAATGAATAGAACACTGACTTTTGCACAGAAGTTCAACCCCAACAAATCTCATGCCTCATTCTTTTCTCTCCTACATGGTTATGAGAGAATCACAGAAAGACAAGCCCCTATACTCTGAAGGCATAAGCTGTACATCATGCACTACCTATCAGTGTTTGTTTCTTTCTTCCTGTACATTTACAAGTAACAACTCCCCAGCTCCCTTTGGCACTGTTTTGGAACTACCAGTTGCTCATTTCCTTTCTGAAAAAAACAAGATGTGAAATCAAAGTACCCTGTCCTTTTGCCTCTCCTTCAACCAAAGTCAGAAGCTCCTCAGACCACAAAAAATAACAGAAACAAAAAAAAAAAAGGCAAATGGCAGCAGGGCAAAACAACCCAGAGGCTTCTACCTTGACGTAGTCCAGTAAAACTGAAAATGGTTTCATCTTTTTCCATTTGTATCCCTCTGCAAAGAAGTAGTTGGACCCTGAAAAAGAGGCTGTCTTCTGGCTGCATTAACCAAGGTGTGGGAGAAAAGATCATACCAACTGGCAGTTGGGTACTGCTTTGCCATTGGTATGTCATCCACCTATTTGACTGAATCTCTCCAAAACTCATGTTAAGGGTCATGTAATCTTTTCTGCAATGACTTGATCAAGCTTGCTGGAAAATCAAACAAGAATCCAAGGTTCTACTTGTTTCTAAGCTTATGGTGTTATTGTCTGATATCATTTGGAAGTAGTTTAATGTCTTCTCATTAAAACATGCATGTGTCTTGGATTGACATTTAAAGTTTGGGAGATGGAATGGGCTCTCCTAGCAGAATAAAAGAAAATCACCTAGTAAAACAGGAGATAAATGCATAAATCTAGCCAGAGACTCTGAAGCAGAAATATATTACTGACTCAAAATATAATTTCAAATGACTTTATACTACAAATTGGCTTTAAGAGACATCTCAGTCTGCACATGTATTCCCTGCTGCATGTGTTGCGTATTCAATAATCAAAAGGATAAATCTCAGGCCTCAGAAACAGGAAAAGGAAGGAAAAAGGAAAGGTTCCAAAGCAGAAATGCAATAGTAAATGTTACTCATAGGACCTATCTCTCTGATATGCCTCAAGCTTGCTAATAGCATTTCTATACCACAGGCATGATACTCTCCTTTGCCCCCATTTATTTTATAGGGAGTCCTTCCCTAATAGCCAAGAGAATGAGACAAAGCACTCTGACATCTCTCCTGCTTAGAAAAGGCTCAAGAGCCTGGAGAGATGCCACAAAAACCAGCATGAGCATAACAAACAGCAGTGGCCATGGAAATTCAATCCCAATTGAAAATCTGCCAACTGGGAACTACTCTATAATTGAAGAACAAGCATCTATTTAAATAGCCAGTGTCCAGTTAAGTATAAACCATGTGGTTATTTGGATCAGAGAAGAAACTCCTCCTAAAATCACCACGGGCCTGTTAGAAGTTCCAATGACTATAAAATTATTCCTCCCTCTAAGGTGAATGTTCAAATCTTCAACAGACTCAGTGAGGCACAGAAGAGAGCCACCAGGGTAGTGGTGCTTCAGGTCACAGCAGGCTTGGTGATGTCAAGTGGGATGGTGGGGGGGGGCATGCAGGGATTACCTTGCCCCACGTGACAAAGCTAGGCATGCCAGGGAGCCCCACAGCATGTGGAGCATGGATTTGTATATGAGTAAGAGGTAACATCCAGAGCCAGGAACAGAAGTCTAAGCCAATACTGATACACAACAAATCTAACCAACTAGAAACAACACTGAATTACACACATTTAGAGTCCATTTAAATGGACTCAACAAATTCTTTCAAAAATCAAATTTACTCTTAACATGGCCCAAAAGTTAAGAGCTACTATACTGGCTGACCCTAATGAACTGCCCAAACACAAAGCAACATATCACACTGCTCTTTTCCAATAGAGAATGCCAACAGTTGTACTTGACTACAGTAACAGAAGGTAGAACTTTTTTCAAATAGCAGATTTCCCATCCAAATTAGTTCTTCTGAAAATAAATTATATATATATATATATATTTCAGTATCTGAGTACATACCAACAAGGTTGCCTGAAAATATAACCTGAGACATTCCCAAGCTAAAGGTTTATGGGATTAAAACTGTCTATGAGGTAAATCCTTGAGAATTGACTACAACTACAAATAAATTTTCTGTGGCCTAAAATCCATCTTCCACTGGTAGGTACAATAAAAAATCATCAGGACTAAATGAGATCCTAGCACTCAGAGAAATCATGGTTCTAAAATATGGCCCTAATCTTAGACCTGAACCTGAACCCCCAGAGGTAGCATCCAGGAGTATATGCTGTTAATAAGTTCCTTGGGGTTATTTTGAAGTTCAAGAAACACTAAGTTCATCTCTTTCCCTCCAATTACAGATGGGGAACTAATAAATCATTCAGGAGAGAGTCCGTGTTCAGGCCTTCACATTAGATCTTTGTGACCTGAGAATGAATGACCCAAAGGCACTTGTTTCAGCAGCCACATATAGCCAGCCAGAGTAAGGGCAGCCAACTCCCAGCCCACAGGCATCTCCCTCTCCAGAGCTTGGTGTTTGGCCTTTGAAACAAGTGGGAAGGGAAGGAGAGAAAAACAGAAACCTATCATTACATTCTACACTGAGATTAGATTACAAGTAATGTGGTGAAGAGCCTTTAATAGACTAGAAATACTCTCACAGAGATGCCTGTCAATTCTGTGCAGAAGAACTAGCTAGTAAAACTTTAAACAAACAATTATTTAAACAAAATTTATTATACTTCTCTGCAAGGCTGCTGAAGGCAGAACAGAAGAAGAGTTTTCTTAGGAGAGCTGGTCTCCAAATATGAGGTCAAAACCAAGATGTAATTCAAAGTAACTACCCCTCCAGGCATTATCTCAGGTACCACCAGTCTATGGACAACAGCTAACTAATGCTGTGTGCTCCTCACTGGCCCCCATACTTAGCCAACCCCCCCTTTTCTCCCAGGAGGTACTGTGACTATTACTAATAATGCTGGCATTGAGCAGATGTATTATCAATTAAAGGAGTTTGTATTTTTCATTTTAAGAAATAAAAACAACAGAGACATTTTTCAACCAATGAAATAATTCTGAGAAAATATCACACCAAAGAATAATCTTATAGAACTAACAGAGTAGAAAAAAAAATTGAGCCAGGCATGAATCTGAAGGCTGAGGTAGGATAGGAGAATTGTCAAGTTGGAGGCCAGCCTGGGCCACATAATGAGAACCTATTTCAAAATTTAAAGTATAAACTAAAAGGGCTGAGGATTTATATCAGTGGTAGAGCACCCCTGGGTTCAATCTCCAGTCAAAGAAGTGGGGAAGAAAAAGGATGGAAAGGAGAATGAAACAGAAAAAAAAGTTAACTAAGAGGTTCAAGATCCAGATTCCTGCTCCAGTTTCAATGCTATGAAACTAAGCTGGTTATATGACCCTGCTAGATCTGTTTCCCCATTAGAAAGATAGGGAATCAGAGAGGGAAGCAGTGAAAATGATCAAGTCCTTTTGAAAATGAATTAATTTAGCGCTGTGGATAGCTCTTTAAATTGAAATTGAAATCAAGTCTACCTGATTATAATATCAACGAATTTTTTTTTTTGAAAAGCAGAGCCTATCAGTGATTGCTTTGGTCTGTTTTATTGTTTGCTTTCAAATGTACTCAAGAATGGCAATGAATTCAGAGTGGAAATCATGATAGCCACTTGAGTCTCATTTAACTCTAGCAATGACACTCACCAATGACCATTTATCCCTAGATTCTACTTTCCCACTTGTACCACTACACTCTGAGTCAGACCATCCTTTCAGGCCCATCCACTTACAGCTCTATAAATAGCAACAGCAAGGCCCTACACAGTTACCAGCCACCTGTGAAATTAGCATAAAATGATCTGATCAGGTTTCTTTACTATCTCTCCTCCTCTTCACTCTGGGCCAAAAATCCAGATGCTGCTGTGCGTCACACTTCCCTTGATGGGTGGAAAAAAGACCTGTCACCAACACAGGATGGCCACTTCACCATAGCATTCCAACTGACTTAAAACAGAAAAGGTCGAAATTTTAATACCAAATCTCCAATATTTATTTTGTAAGTTTTGAGCCCTACGAAATTTATAACAAAAGTTCTATTTCCAATAAATTAAACACAAAATATTCTGTTATTTTATAATCAATTTAACTTAATAAAGTCAAAAACAAAATCTAAAAATAGTGCCTAAATTTTACATGATTAAATATCAATTGGAACTGAAAAGGAAAAGAACTCTAAAGATGACAGGCAGCTTATGACTAGTACACATAGAGAAAATGTATTTCCATTATTTATTATTTCCTTTAATTATGAGACTTCTTGCCTAGGTTAGGAAACCTAAAATGGCAGGGGCTTGTTTGTCTTGTAAAGCTCAGAAACAAGTGTTCTCTGTCCGTCCTAATGTAGGGGCATTTAATGCGAAAAGATAACCTTTCCAAATCATTTAACAAACATGGATTTATTGAGCACACACTGTATGTAGGACTCACAGCTAGAACTTAAGGGATCAAGATGTAAAAAACAATGTTTCTAAAATTGTTATAGACAGACAGACAGACAGACAGACAGACACACACACACACACACACACACACACACACACTGAACTATAGCAACTATATGTGGTACCTTATGTTATACATGAGTAAATATAGTTTAAATGAAATGTAAAAATGACAGTCATTTTTCAAAGTTCAGCCTATCACTATTTCATAGTCCACAGCCATGCCACACTCCAAATGCACTTACAAGAAAGTCTGTTAGGGTAAGTACTAGCCTATTTAAGGGGAAGTTCAGAAGGCAGTTAGTAAATGCTCCTTACTGCTAGTGGTAGCATGCACCTCAATCCTACCCATTGGCTCCTTGCTGCCTCACAAGCCCCTCTGCCTACCCCCAAGAAACCACTAGAAAACTAGTTGACTTATTCTCAGTGTTAGTTTTATAAGAACATAAAACATCCCTTTCTTTTCTCTTACCATTCTTTAAGATCAGAATCAATAACTTCTCAAGAATATCATGTACTCTAAATCTAAAATTATGTCCCTTACATGTGACACCAGTAACTCCCCAATCTGACTGAATACTACAAATAACTGAGAGCTTTAAAAAAAGAAAAAATACATTGAAGGTCCCATCACACAGCAATCCTCGTTTACCTGGTCTGGAGCGTGTGTGTGTGTGTGTGTGTGTGTGTGTGTGTGTGTGTGTGTGTGTGTGTTTTAAAGTCCCTGGGTGATTCTAATGCACAAGAATGGCTATCGCTTCATTAAATGTGGTCTCTGGACCAGGAACACCAGTGGCATCTGGGAACTTCTTAGAAAGTCAGAGTCGAGAGTGTAGCTCATCAGTAAAGGTCCTGGGTTTGACCTCCAGAACCACAAAAGGGAAGTGGGGAGGAGAAATGATAAGAACAAGAAAGAAGGAGGGAGAGATAATGAGGGGAGGGGACAGGATCTAAGTTGCCCAATCTGGCCTCAAATTTGAGATTCTCTTGGCCACTGCCTCCTAAGTAACTGGAATTACAGTGTGGGCTATGGTACCTGGCCACTATCACTATTTCAGCAAGGCTTCCAAGTGATTCTGAGGCACATTAACATCTGAGAACCACTACACTAGAAAACCTAAAAATATTTAAGAAGTACTGTACTGTTGATTCATTTTTAAGGTATTTACATCTTACCTTTACAATTAGATAATAAAGTCTTCAAAGGAAGAAACTGAACCTTCTAAATATCCCTATAGACAGTACTGTGCCTTACACAGGTAGGTTCTTTGTTAGTATTTAATGGCTTATCATTCAGCCAGCCTCCATGTGGAATCATAAGCCACACTCTCCACAGAGAAAAGGGAGGGCTCTATGTCAATATAAACTGGCATGAGTGGTCTGTCCCCAGAAACTTGATTAAATGCCAATTCCTTCTAAACCTACAGAAGTCAGCTGTCCCCATACGATCCAAAAATTCTCTTCCTTTAATCAAGAGTTACAAGAGGAAATTTGGAAAAAAAATATCCTGAAAAAGAAACTTTTCTTCAAAGTCTGTTTTTAAAAGAAAGAAAGAAAAATTATTGGGAAATGATTTTATATTAAAATCAATAATAATCAATCATCTATTGAATAAAAAACACTTCATTGGACTTCATTAAAGATTCAACTATTTCTTAGAAATTAAAGCTCAGACCAGATGCAATGGTGCATGCCATTGAAATAGGAGGATTCCAAGGTCAAAGCCAGCCTCAGAAACTTAGTGAGACCATATCTCAAAAAATAAAAAGAGCTGGGGACCTGGCTCAGTGGTTAAGCACCCCTGGGTTCAATACCTGGAACCTTAAAAAAAATCAAAGCTCAAAGGCCTTAGAGTAAAATAGTAGCACCTATAGGAAATTATTCTAAAACCTAGCTTTCTGAGAATCATCTACATAAAGGGAATCATTCACAGGAATTGCTCAAAGAATGTTAGCTGCTTCCATCAGAATATGGGTGCAAGACCTTCAATTAAAGCAAAGTGTGTTCTCAGAACTAAAAAGTGTACAAATGACTTTTAGAAAGTTGCTTAAGTAACAGAGCTTGAAATAAATACAACCATTCCATTAATACAACCATAAAACTTTAGTAGTCTAGAAATCCTAAGTGACAGATAAGAAAATGGCATGAGGCAGGCATAATGGAATAGATTTCCTCCGTTTATGAGAGCCTCCACTGATTTACTTGTGACCACACTTTCTGGGATTACCTGAGATTGCCCAAGAATTAAGGAAAGACATGTAATTCTAAAGTTCTCTTTAGATACAATGCCTTTATTATTTTCCAAACATATTAAGTTGATCTCACCATAGAAGGGCAAGTATAGGCACCAAGCAGGAAAAGTAGTTATGATGGTTACTTCAAAAACCACTTTTAAGTTTAAAGCTAGCCTTAGCAAAAGCAAGGCACCAAGCAAATCAGTGAGACCCTGTCTTTAAAATTTAAATTTAAAAAATACAAAATAGGACTGGGGATATTACTCAGTGGTTAAATGGCCCTGAGTTCAACCCCTGGTAACCCTACTCCCACCCCTACCATCAAAGAAAAAACACTTTTTAGTTTATTTTTGCTCTCAATAAAAGAAGCTTAATCTTGAGTAGGAATCAGGACCCACTCTTGAATAAACTGCTTTCCAAAGTCAGGGATTAATGATTAGCAAACTGGCTGTGTTCCTCCCCAGGTCAAACAATGATGATGATGAAAGTGGCTGTACATACTACACATGGTTAAG
Organism: Ictidomys tridecemlineatus; assembly: GCF_052094955.1. NCBI lineage: Eukaryota > Metazoa > Chordata > Mammalia > Rodentia > Sciuridae > Ictidomys > Ictidomys tridecemlineatus. The sequence goes on along the minus strand of NW_027521185.1, from coordinate 695,118 downwards.
AATCACGCTGTCAAACACAGATAGGTAACAGGGATCCTGCAAACTTAGGAATCTCCATGGGAAGGGCAAGAGACACAGAGATAAGCACATACCATGGTATTTCTTTTTATCTCATAGATCCCAGAGCCACCTAAGGAAACAAAAATGAGTCCTCAATATTAACTCCTAGGTTTACTAAACAAACAAGCACATTAGATCCATGGCCAATGATACCAGCACATATAGAAATCACTTTGGGAGACAGGGGAGATACTGGAATTGCACTCAGGGGCACTGAACCGCTGAGCCACATCTTCAGCCCTATTTTGTATTTTAGAGACAAAGTCTCACTGAGTTGTTTAATGCCTTGCTTTTTGCTGAGTCTGGCTTTGAATTCTGGATCCTCCTGCCTCAGATTCCTGAGCTATTGGGATTACAGGTGTGCACCACCACACCCAGCAGAAATCACTTTTTATGAGTATTTCTTATGGTTCCACAATTGTATTCATGGCTTATTGTCTTTTAAAGAACAGCAGAAAATTAAACTTTAAAATATTCTTAGAGGTTCCCCAGTACCCATCCCTTCTGTGCCACACCCAGAACTTCTTGAATACCTTCACTTACATAAGACTTATTTACATTTTTGAAAATCTTACCAGAGTGCTGTTCCTAAAACAGAATAATACTGTATTTGCCTTCTAATACAGTCATGGTTCTACATTAGAAAAGAAAAAAAGCTACCCCATCTTAGAAATCATACAGATTTGAAGACAAATACATATGCAAATTTTTAAGTGTTATCGCCTTTTAATATAGGCTGAATATTCCAAATGTTTATTTTCCCCCCACAAATAGTTCCTCTAACACAAAGCCAATAAGATTAGAATATATAACTGTATCTAATCTCTCTCATTAGTCACCTGACATATCACAATGCAGGTTTTTTATGACCCAGCACCATAATTGACAGCTTCCAGGAATACCACATAACTTTTTTTTTATTTGTTCTTTTTAGTTATATGTGACAATAGAATGTATTTGACATACCATACATACATGGAGTACAACTTCCCATTCTTGTGGTTGTACATGATGTGGAGTAACACTGGTCATGTATTCATGTCTGAACATAGGAAAGTTATATCTAATTCATTCTACTGTCTTTCCCATTCCCACCCCAAATTCCTTCCCCCGGCTCCCCCCACCCCCCATCCAATTTTGTGAACACATAACATTTTTCACAACATTTCCCAATAAAAGAAATGGACAAGAATAACTTCCATATGGGGATAATACACTTAACAGATTGTAATTATGTATTCTGTTTATTTTGCAGGTACTTATCTGATAATTCATAATTTACCAGAACAAGTTTCTATTTGTGCAAATTGCTAACAGATTTATATTCTAAAGAATTCACAACTAGCCTAGATTCCTCTGGAGAAATCTGTATTCCTCAGAGCCTCCGGCTGCCTTCAAATCATGTGGGGAATTAATTAAAATAAAAAATATATATGCTTGGACTCTGTCATAGAACTACTGAACCAGAAGCTCTACAGTTGAATTACTGGCCCCATGCATTTTTTATAAATCAACTTTATTAAGGTATAATTTAATTCAAATAAAAGTACCCTCTGCTTTTAAGACTATCTCCATCACATACCAATATGTGGAGGCTGAAATGCTAATTTTATTAACATTGTATTGGATTATGTATAAAATTATAAAGTTTGATTACTTAAAAATTAAAACTTTAGATCCAGGAAAAAAAATACCCATTCTAAGTACACTGTTTGGTGTAGTATCCACAACCAAGATCTACAACATCTCCATCATGCTGTGAACATCAAAACTGGTCTACTGTTGGGCCCACAAGACTTTCCTAAGATTTCATGTTTTTCAATTGTTTAAATAAATTCCTTGTTGAAGTATTAAATTCCAACTGGCTATTAGCTCCCTCAAGTAGCAATCTGTCGTGCCTTATGTGAGTCTTTTCTTTTTTTAAGTGCAACTTATTGGTGTTCTTAAACAAATCAGTTTTACAGTTATTCTCTAACTATAAATGATGCCATTAAGTCCTTCTAAGTGCATGTGAGAAGAGGTGGGGAGGGGAGAGAAAGAAAGTCATTATGCAAAGCCTTGAGACAAACAATTGGCCCAAAGTGGGAAATGTCGGCCATCTGTTATTCTCTCATACGCCTCTCTAGACTCTGTTTATAAAGTACATCATCTCTGAAATCCACCAAGTTTCTGTAATGAAGCACTCCACAAAAAGCTATGACTTAGGTGAAATACCACAGCTGCACCTAACTCCACGTAGCTAACCCTATATTATGCATAACCATGCAGTCCCATGCCCAAATTATACCTTAATAAAGTTGATTTATAAAAAATGACTCAAGACACAACTACCTGCTCCAAACACACTGGAGGCAAAAGGCTGGCATCTCAAAAAAACACCTCAGGTACCCTGGATGATTCTACTGCAGCACTCACACCTCATTTTTGGAAAGCCCTATAACTGAAGTCTGAGGGCAGTGTCACAGAGTCAATAAATTTTAAACATAATCCTCATTAAAAATACTCCCACACATATATTGAGTACCTAGTATTACAGGCATTTTCTAAATGATGCTATAGTGCTCATTTATATTTTTTAAAGTATAAAAAGATGCTTTGATACATTATGAGAACATCACCTGAAATAAATCAAACTAATGTCAAGAACCAACAAAAAGGGGCTAGGGTATAGCTTAATGGTAGATCACATCCTTACCATGTGCAAGGTCCCAGGTTCAACCTCCAGAACCAAAAATACTATAAACCAACAACAGTCAAGAAAAACCTCACAAAACAAAATGAAACCACAACTTAAAACATTCTCTAATATGTTAGTCCCAAATAAGAACAATTCCATAATGTCACTTTTTGTTTCATTATGCCAACCATCTGGAAAAAGACATAAACATATCAGTTACATGCCTATTTATGCTCTTAACATTCACATTCATACCACACTCACCATTCACTACAAATACCAACTACGTATCTAATAATAATGAAAGCAAATAAAATGCACTGAAACACATTCTACATGTTGTACTTAGCATGTGTTTTTGCCCTTCAAAACAACCATATGAGGTAAAAACTACAATTATCTTATTTCCTAGCTACAGTTTGGTTCAATGTCCCCTCCAAACACACTGTTTTTATCTTTTTTACTTTGGTTTATGTCTCTTATTTATTATCAATAATCAGGTTCACTATAGATTATTCTGTAACTGGGAAATAAGAGCACAAAAGAACTGATTATATACCATCCTTTTCACTCACAAGCTGTGGTTTGCAACATTAATTCACAAACAATAAAGGCAGCAGACAGCTCCCATTAAAGGAGAAGGAGATACAAATGCAAACACATTATAATCTGAGAAGCAATTAGGTCTCTAACTTGGAAAGTTAGGTATTTCCAACTAAATACAGAATGGTGCATTTCCAGTGCCACTAACTTTAGGAAGACTGCAGCTAATCTCATTGAATCCATAAATAAAACCTACTCTGTGAACATTACATAATTCACCCCTCGACCTCTCATTTCCTGGACAGCAATAAATTCTTGAAAGGCAATCAAATTCTTTCTCCCCATGGAACAGGAAAAAAATTCTAGTGATGCTGTGTACACACCAAGACATATTCACTAAACTCGTCTCTTTGTGATTTTTGTCTCCCACCTAATTGTAGATGAAATATAATTTACATTCCTTGTTCAAGTGTGACATATTTAATAGATTATTCCATATCAGTTTATCCAATCAAGTCAGAATGTCAGTAACAATGTTAATCAGGGGTAGGCCTACGTATCAATTTTAAGTTTCATATAGTTCAATGCAATTATCAAGAGTTGCAGGACACTATCAATATGTTTTGCTCTCTATGTCAAAAGATTCAGAGTATTTTTTGATTTCTCCTTCATGTTCTCTTTCACTCACAGTGGGGGAAGAGAATATGTGCAAAATGTGTGCTGAAACTCGGCCCCACATGCTCCATGGTGGGGATGCTGAGGGCCCAAACTAAGAAGAAGGATGCTATCTTGCTACCTGGAGCCTTGACACCACCTAAGCCATCAGGTCACATTTCACTGTTCTGCTTGGAGACTGGAAAACCCAAGCACCTTTGTGAAGGAACTTATCTTCTCATCCTCTCATTTCGTCCTCTGGAACTCATTTTCCCTCAACTTCCCTTCTTCCAAATCAGGGCAACTATCTCTCTCAAACACTTTCTGATAGCACATAACCTTCTCCACTGTTCAACTTGCACTGATCATTCCTTCCATTTGTTACTAATTAAAATGTGGTTCTTTTATACAGGGTCTCAGTACCCCACCTCAGGATCTTCCTATTCATTCTTCTAAACCTTACAGCTTATAGTTAATTGCTGGTGGTGTTGAAACTATCCTAGCTCCTGGCTATAACTATAACATGAGTTTTCTAGCCTCATGGAAAAAAATATACATCCTGTGCCTAGTCCCTCTTTGAGCTGAGCAGACTGTCTCCCTTCTCTATCGTTTCATTGCCTACAAAAGTGAAATGTATTCCACTGCACTACTGTAAAGCGGAATGAGCTAATGTAAGTGCTTAGCAAAATACCTAGCACAAGGTAAGTGCTAAATGTTCTTTAGCCTATGCTCATTCTTTCTTTCAGCTTATAATCTGACATGACAAGAAGAGGGCTTGTAGCTTAGATGTGGTCAAACAGCCATCTGGGGCCATGGTCAAGATTAAAGACACTAATTCTACCATTTACCTTTCCATCAATCACTTGTCTGATAAACCAAACATTCACTAGAAAATTGTCAACAGACTATTGTACCAAATTCTGCAGGTTTTAGAGGAGATAGAACTAAAACGTGGTACCTACACAAAGGAATATAAAGTCTGATTTAAAAAAAAACTGTCTTGTATAAGTACAATAGAACTGATGAGACACAGTGATGACAGTAATCTCCAAGTGGGGCACTGAAAGATCTGGAAATTAAGAAATATTTAAGCTCAAGCCTGCTAAGATTCAACTTACTTCTCTGGCCAGGTATGGATTCTGAGAATCTGTTATTTGGGTCTGGGCCTCAGTGAACAATAGACAGTGGTGGGAGTGTGTTCAAATTCAAGGTATGCTACAGCAGGTGACTGAGAGCACTTACCCAGGGTCAATTCAAAACAATCTAGAGATCAAGGACCAACAAGATGACCTTAAATACATATCTTTAAAATATAGTTATTTATGGAAAACAGTTCCTTGAAAATAAAAACAGACTTATCATGTGATCTAGCAATTTTACTTCTCTCTCTGTGTGTGTATATATAGAGAGATAGATAGATAGATAGATATCTACCTATGTACATACACACACACAGAAAACAGAAAAGAGAATTGCAAAGAGACTTGCACATCCATGTTCATAGCAACACTATATATACAACAGCCAAGAGGCAGAAGCACCTCACATGTAAAATAAAGAATGAATGGTTAAACAAAAGTTGGTATAGACACACAAGGAAAATGCGGGCCAGACAAACTGACAGACAGCGCCTAGACAGGCGAGCCCAGCGGGGAGCTAGGCCCCACCAAGGGGCTGCGCATAAAGGCAGATGGGGGGAGGGGGCGCTTACCTCCAGCGCTTCAAAAGGGACAAAGCTGGTCCTGGCAAACCCATGGATGATGTCCTCTTCGGCCAAGGTGGACTCTCGCCTCTTCCTCCGCGGGGGTCTGGGCCGGGACTCGGCGGAGGACAGGGGCTTCCCATGTCTTCCCTGTGGGAGCCCGACGATGAGGCAAGCGAGGGCGCCTAGGTCCAGAAGGCCCCGCCGCCGCCCGCCGCGTCGTCCTCAGACCTCCCCGGGAGCGTCTCTCCCGGTCTCCCTGAGACTGCTGCTTTTTGCGGAGTCCAAGGCCCGGAGCCGGTCCATTCATGGCTCTGCCACGCTGGGGTCCCCGCGCTCGCCGCCCGCGCGCCCGATCGTGGCCGCACAAAAAAATTCACACGGAGCCCTCCCGCGGTACGGCGTCCCTCCGCCCCACTCAGATGCTCGCCGCCCGCACCCGCCGGGGGGCCCGCAAAGGACGCAACAAAGTCGGGGCGCGGAACTTCGCCCGCCCCAGCGCGGGAGAATGCTCCTGCTCACGCAGGAAACTCACTGCCCGGCCGCAAGAGGTCCAGGCCGTGCAGCTGGCGGCGGCTGGGGCCAGGCAGCGGGAGCCCAGGGCAAGCGCACTGGAGGTAGCGAGTGCCGCGCATGGGGGGGGGGGGGCAAGGGGGACGAGCGGAGGGGGCCTCCCGCGGGGGGGGGGAGCGGCATCCGGAGCGACCCTCAGCGCGCACCCCGCGCCTTCCTAGGGCACTTGCTCCTTGACCCGCCCGAGGAGCCCCAGGGCGTTTCCCCTGGCGACCCGTGGGGTCAGAGGAGGGCGCTCGGGGCCAGGGCGTGACCAGGCACCGCAGAGGGAGTGGGCATCTGGTAGCGCGAGGCCTTGCAGCGCTCCTGCAAACATATTCTTCAGTCTCTGCCATATGAAGCCAATGAAAGATGCCTGCTGGTGACCAAATGATGCTCCTGCAAAAAAGTGGTTCTGAAAATTTTAATAACCCTTATGTTTTAAAAAATTGTGTCTTCATTTCTTCTCAGGACATGTTTTCAATTCAAAATTTCATGTGACTTAATCAAATGTGAAAATTGATGGAAGTTCATATGAAAAAACTTCAAATGACTCTTTAAAGCAACCAAGATCAAGGTGTTTTTTTGTTTTTTGGGTTTTTTTTACTGATTTTAAACCCAAGTGTCAATTTTTAATGGATTTGATAGATGACTCCTGATGAATTATGATTTTTATATTTATTTTTAAAGAGCAATATAGATCTAAAACAGATCCAGCTAAGATACCATTCTGGTTAAAGAAAGTATCCACCCTCTGGAATTACATAAAAAATATACTAGATACTGGGGACATGCCCTAGTTCAGTTCCCAACAAAACACACACACAAATAACAATAATAATAAGTAAAAATATTAAATTCTAGTCCAGATCCAGTTACAAGCCTCCTATTCACAAAACTTAGTAATTAGTTTGTTTCTGCCATGTTCAAGACCTTTCATGGTCTGATTCCTGTTACCTCTCAAACTCCTTTATTTCAGAATATATTTTTCAGTGCATCCTAAGCTAACTCTTTCCAGAACACCTCCATATCCTTGCCCATGCTGATCCATCAGTCCAGAATCTCCTTTACTGCCATCCAGATTTAATGAATTTCCATTCACCTATCAAAGCCAACTCATCCAGAAAGCTTATTCTTACTATTTCCATTTAGAATTATCACCCTTTTTCTACTTATGTGGCACTTTAATTTGTGGGATTATGTATATTTCAATGTATTGTTAAATATTTTGAAGTAATATAATGACAAATCATGTACTTTCCCATTTCTAAAAGGGCTTATATTATTTACAAAATAATTACATTGAAGGATAATTGATTAAAAAAACCTACCTACCAGAAGAATACTATCTATATACCTTTCCAAAGTACCTGACCCCTATTATGTACCTGTCTAGAGTCCTATCCAATTTCTGCAATCCCAGGCCCCTTAAATCTTCTTTTCCCATCCCCAGGGGATATCATTACTCTGAATCTCACACTTACCATTTCATGCATTTCTGTATATTGTTAATACATATGGAAGTATCCCTAAGCAATATATAGGATTCTTTTGCACCTTTTTAAATCTACATACATGATCAGTCTATTTAAAATTTGCTGTTACAGTCAGTGTTTTATTTGTCAGAACTGTTGATACATACAGTTTCTGGGCATTTTTTTCACTGTTGCCTAATAATTCCATCACATGAACATTCCACAACATATTATTTGATTTCTATCTGATCAAGAGAAATTTAGATTGCTTACAATTTTTGTTAGAAATAGCACAGTGCAGAAGGAGACAGGGTCCCCTCTGTTTATACTGATGTTATGGGACTTCCACACTATTCTCTTATTTTGTTATTAGACATACATTCTGTGACTAAAATGTCACAGGACTGGGTGGGCAATGCCGAATGCTCAATGAATGTAAACTGATTTTCAAGACTTATCCTTTCTGTATTTGAGTTTAGATTTTGTAGACTTAGGCTGCTATGTTTTATAGTACAGATGAAGACTTGAATCTTTAGATTTTCACACTTCTCCCTCAGAAACTCTAAAAATAAGTTGGAAGGAAACTCAAGACTTAGTATTAAAAGGGGCTCCTTAGCCATTCAGGTGTGGTGGCACACACCTGTAATCCTAGTGACTCTGGAGGCTGAGGCAGTGTAATTTGGTAAGACCCTATCTCAAAATTAAAAAAGGGTTGGGGATGTATCTCTGTGGTAGAGAAGCCATAGGTTCAATCTCCAGTGTGAAAAGTGGGGGCAAGGTGGTCCTTAAAAATGAGTTTGTGGTATTCCTGAGTTCCTTAATGCCTCTGTCAATTTTGGAACACAGTAGATGTTTCTTTATGAAATAATGACTACCCAGTGATCACATTTCTCTCTTCAAATGCTATTAATTGTTTTGCAAGATCAAAAAAAGGAAATATTTTTAGCTGTGATGAAATCATCCTGGCTTGAAATCATCAAACAAGCAAATACTTTGTTGTTTGAAACATCCAGATAAATACATTGCCCAACTCCTACCATGGATTTATATTACCAGGAAGTTTCATGAAATGGTTACATAGAAGGATAATTGATAAGCTAGCAGAAAATATATAGATATATATTTAAAATATATATTCTAAGAAAAGTAAATATTTGTTATGTGTTGAACATTACACTGTTTTCTGTCTTTGCAGATAAGACCCAGAGCTTGAAAACAATGGGTTTATGCAATGCAAATAAATGTATTAAAGTCTTTCTTTTTAAAATGAAAAGAAAAATGTTTATATGTTGTCAGCACAATTCTATCCTATGTTGTGTTTTTCCTGAAAGTTCAAATTTGAAGGAGGAATTTCATGTATACAAAATGAATATTCATGCACACAAAAACATTTGTAACATTATATTTTGGGGAAAATCTTGAAAAAACAACATAAATGCCCTAAAATGAAGGATAAGTAACTTATAACATGAAAATATGTTAGAATTTAATGAATTTTTTAAAGCTATGATTTTGTGAAACTCTGTATTTGTTAACTAATAAATATAATTGTAAATACCTCTGGTTACAACTGTTCTGTTTTTTTGTTTGTTTTGGAGTTATTTTGGTACTGGGGATTGAACCCAGAGTGCTTTACCACTGAATTATAACCCCAGCTCTTTTATTCATTTTTATTTTGAGACCGAGTCTCACTATTTATATTTAAACCTCATGTGTGCTGAGGCTGCTCTCGAACTTCTAATCCTACTTTTTCAGATTCAGGAGTCACTGGGATTTCAGGTTACAATTATTTTTACAGTTGTCAAATTGTATATTATTTGTCAGAACAAAGTGTAGAAGAAACAAAACTGCATGTGTAAATTTGGTTTGTTTTAGTGGTAATATAAATGGAAATTTATCTATTTTTTAAGTATTATTTTTAGTTGTAGTTGGACACAATACCTTTCTTTATTTATTTTTATGTTGTGCTGAGGATTGAACACAGTGCCTCACACATGCTAGACAAGCGCTCTACCACTGAGCCACAAATCCAGCCCCAGAAATTTATTTTTAAATTGCTCCTTCTTATACTAAATTTAATATGATAATAAATAAAGCATCATGTTTTATTTTAAAGAGTAAAGTGTGTATATTGTAGTAACCAAGTGTCCCCATTTGCTTATAACTGATGGTTTTCCCAGAATGCTGAACATTTCATCACTAAAATCAAAATCATCCTGGGTGAGTGAGAATGATGAGTCACCCTATAAAGTATCTTGAATTGGTAGGAGAAATGATAAAAAATTATTTCTTTTTCCTTGAGACCATAGGAATTGAACTCAGAGTTACATTGGCACCCTTTTACTCTTATATTGAGACAGGCTCTTGCTAAATTGCCAAGGCTGGCCTCCAACTTGTGATCCTATTGTCTCAGCTTCCCAAATAGCTAGAATAATAGATATATGCCAACAAGCCCAGCAAGAAATTATAATTTAATTTCAATTGTTAGGAAATAAACTGGATACTAGTTTGTTCACCAATCAGAAATTATTTATATTTTAACCTCTTCCATATGACAGCTACTCTTAGAAAATTGCACACAAGGTCTTAAAGAGACAACCTTCTAATTACATATTCACCTTGTATCCATTTCAACAAATGAAATTAGTCTCAGCACACATTAACTGACATAATTACCAAAAGATCAACATCAGATTAGCCACTGTAGCTCAAAGAAAAATAGAAAAGAATCCATTGCTCCAGCAAATTGCAAAAGTGTTTTCTAAAAAGGGCTCAAAAAGGTTGTTCAACTTGCAGATAGTTTTAAATAAAGCTAATAAAACATGGCTATAATAATATTAATTCATGAGACAATTCTGGTTTCTTCGTGTGTTTTGGCTATATTGCATGTAAACTTCAGTCTTTATAAAATCATGCATTTTGTTGATCTTGTAATCCCCATTATACATGTTTTACTGGCATAGCACTCCTGTTCTAGGAAAAAAAAATTGTATCTACCATTTGTGTTTTCATAATTAACAATCATACAGTTATCCTCAAAGCACAACAGCAGCAACAAAGACACCGTTGTATTTGTAAAAAAGTTTACTTCTCAAATTTCTGGCTCTTTATCCTAAAATACTGGCATCATAGTAAAACACTGTTCTCCCTGCTTTGGGTTCAAGTCATCTGATAAATCAGAGAAACATGAAGATAGCAAAAAGAAGACATATGTTAGTGCGATTCTGCAAGGCAAAAATGCCTTTGCCAAGACTTCTTTATTGATTACATGCCATCTATCCTTTCACATCTCTCTTCCTTGTTTCCTATGCCAGGTTATTCTCACCACTTAAAATGTAATTTGCACAATCCACCTTCCATGCACTCTGTTCTGGTTACTGTGCTATTATTAGACTACCTCAGCTTTACAAGATCTTTTATCAAAGCTCATTAGCATTCTTTATCATCATCATGATTATTGCTATTATTATTTACTTTTGCTCTTCTCTGCAGAATGTTTTCTCTTTATTGCAACACTTGGTATGTTCTCCCTATTATTTAAAAGCTGGTTCACACATTGGTGTAGAATTTGCTTTTGTTGTAAATGAACTCTGATAAATCAGAGAAACACAAAGAAAACAAATTATTCAAGATAAAAATAGACATATACTTGGATTATTTGTTACTGTTCCTTATCACTTAAAATCTTCACTATCAGTAATGTCTCTTGAAAACTTTTCTTTCTGACACAGTTGGTTACTAATTGTGTTTACTATCAATAATATTTGAATTTTGGGAAATTACAACCAGAATTAGAGTGAAATTACAAAATGAGATTACAACCAAAAATATAATGGAGAAGGGGAACTGAAATAAAGAAGGGAAATTATAACTCACCATTTAAAAAAGAAAGACTTTAATACATTATTTGCATTGCATAAACCTATTGTTTTCAAGCTCTGGGTCTTATCTGCAAAGACAGAAAACAGTATACTGTGTTTGTTCTGTTCAACACATAACAAATGTTTACTTTTCTTAGATTCTTCTCATTAGGTACCCCAAGCCCTCCACTTAACACTGTTAAAAATTTGAAGAGCATGTCAGTTTATCTTCTCACTTTGCTTTAGCACTTCCATTACACAAACACACTCCAGGGTCTCTCTGTGGTCCAGCCCATGCTTGCAAGAGATCTAATGATTATCCCAATTACTTTTGTAGAAATCAATCAAACTATAGCAATCTTACAATCACCATTGATAATGGATGCCAGAACCTTTGACAAATAAAATCTCAAAGTGTCACTCTTCACATCTCTTATTAATTATAAGGAGAAATAGTACTTTAACATTGCAGGCATTTGGTGAGTTCTGCCTTAATCAAATGACCCAATATATTGTACCAATTACAACAGCACAAAAATTTGGATATGATGCATTGAGTACACATTAATACCTATATGATATTTCTTCAAAAAATTTTATGATGCTGGAGATTATACCCAGGGCTTTGTGCATGTTAAGCATGTGTTCTGCCCCTGAGCCCTTCCTTCCAAAAATATTTAACCTGAATCTAATCATTAAGAGACAGCCAGGCAAATTCAACTTCAGGGACATACTGAAAACTGGTACAAATTCTAAAAAAAATGTTAATACTATAACAGTGAACAAATAAAAAAAAACTAGAAAATTGTAACTCAAGGGAGGGTAAACAATAGGAAAATTGAATGTAACAGATAATCTTGGTTATATCATGGAATGCAAACAAATAAATAAAACTACAAGAACTGTGTTGGAACCATTGTGAAAATTTTAATATAGAGTTTATTTTCAGATAATAATATTGGATCAATGTTAAATTTCCCAAGTAGTCATATTGTGGCTATGTAGAAGAATGTCCTTTTTCTTAAGAAATATATGCTACAGTATTTAGGGATGAAGTGTCAGGATGCCTGCAATAAATTATCCAATGTTTCAACAATACCTATACACCAAGGGAAGGAGTACATTAACAGAGAGCAAATGTGGCAAAACGTTAGCAATTGGTAGATACAAGCTCCTCATTATACTTTGCCTGCAACTTTTCTGAAGATTTGAAATGTTGCAAAACAAAAAAGCTTGGGAAAACCTATTAAACCAAAATCCAGCATTTCTTAGGGAAAGAAGTCCTGGGTTTAATTATTTACATTAAGCCAACATGCTTTGCTTTGAGAAAACACAGAGGTCTCCAAGATTGGGGAGCATAGGGAGCAGGGTCAGCACCAGGTATACAACAAACATTGCTATGTAGACTCGAAATTTCAGGACAGGTTCTATGTCTCCAGGCACAATGAACTTCAGATCAAAATAGTAAACCACCCCAAAAAAAGAATTGTGTTTACTGAACATGTACAGATTTCTTCTTGTCATTATTCCCTAAAAAAATCCAGTATAAAATTATTTACAAGTCATTTACATTGTATTAGATATAAGTGGTCCGGGAAGAATTTAAAGCATAAAAGAGAATGTGTGAAGATTCCATGCAAACACTATGCTGTTTTACATAAGGAACCTGAGCATCCTCAGATTCTGGTATCCATAGGATGTCCTGGAACCAATTCCCTGCAGATATGGGAAAGATTGCATATATTTATGTAGTTAAATATGACATCAGAGATGCTGTAGTACAAACAGAGGCTCAGAGAGATATGCCTCACCCCATGTCCCACAACATAACAATAGAGCTGGATTTCAAACCCAGGAGTCCTGTGTTCTATTAACATTTGAGGCTTCCTCATGTACAATTATTTCTACAAAACAACAACAATCTAAAATTTCCTGAGCTATTTCAGTTTAATAAAAAGTTTGGACTTTTTGCATGAACGAATGCTACCAATTCCTCTCTCTTTTTCTACCAATCTTCAATGAAAATGAGACTACAAAGCAAAACCTGAAACATGTAAGATTTTTGAAAGTTAATAAAGTCAAACCTATAATATTAACTAATTTCAAAGGCATATTGATATTGGAAGGAAATTGTCCAAAGTCTTGGCATAGTTTGTTGACTTCATGAGTTTCAGCCTTTCAATTTCAGCCTTTATGAACCATAGATGCTCAATGGTCCAAATTCACCTGAATATGTTCTGATGTTGATACGTGTTTTATTGATTGTTTGCTCAGTGATACCTCTTTTTTAATTTGTCTGTTAAAATTCAAGGAGATTAGGGGATATAGGGGACAAAATTGAGGGCTGCATTTTCTAAAAGCCCTGGAAGGAGATTTTTTCTCAAAATCTGTGCTTTCTGATTTAGGACAGAAACCTATCTTTTAAAGTCTTTGTCAGTAATTTTTATTAAAGACATATTTTCTTAGTTCTCTTCTCTCCTCTTCCTTTTGAACTTTAATATTCTTTAGATCTGTTTTCATAAATTTTATAAATTACATAAAGTAATGGAGTGCATTTTTCAATTGAACACCATTTAGGTTCTTGTCATTTTCTTCTAATTCCAAATTTATTCCAAAATAAAATTAATTGGAGAAACTTGATTTTCTTAAAATGACATTTTTAAAAAATTTAGTTGAATATATTATAAAATATATTAAAAAGTTTTCAAAAATTATCAAGACTTTGGAGCAAAACTTGTGCTACTGGATATAAAAATATCCAGTTTCCATAGAGGAAATAGCTGAAATACAATCAGTAGAGCAGAACAACTTGCTGTTGTTATTACATATAACATTATGTGATGTCATGGTCACAGTAAAGAAAAACTCTTCAAATTATCAATAGATGAATGAATTGTCATGTTGTCCAAATAAAGTCATGATTCAGATTGCTCTCTAAATGCCCCACACATCCTTTATTTTTAGTTAGCAACATTTGCTGCTGTAGAATTTTTACCTTACACAAGGATTCATGGATATTCATAACTCCAACACGTTAAGATCAAAGAAAGGATGTCCAGAGAAAACTAGTGTAGCATATTACTATTGTTTATTTGTGAGAACTTGAAAATACATTGAGTGTAACTCAAGTGTTTTCTGGTATTCTTTAAGGTGGACTTGGTGACCATGGTATGTCAAAGAAATGAGGGGCCCTCTATCAACTCATAGACAGGATAAGAAGAATTGGCTCTGGTATATCAATGTTTAAAGTTGCAGACGCTTGACTTGATGTACAGTAAATATTATACTCATAGAAGTTTGGTTAATTAAAATCAGTGTGCCATTATGACATGAAGCTTGTAAAGAATATATGCTGAGAAAGAGTTCTTTCTTTATTTAATTTTGTTAGCCAATATATGATACAAGGATTTTAGAATTTAATTTGAAAAATTTGAAATGTTCTTTTAACTTATTTTAAGTTTCTATTTTAAATGTATTAGGTATTTATTTTGTTTATACTTATTTCCAGTCATTTGAGTATCACAGCAAGATATTTTAATAAATCAAGAAGCTATATCAATT
Organism: Ictidomys tridecemlineatus; assembly: GCF_052094955.1. Taxonomy (NCBI): domain Eukaryota; kingdom Metazoa; phylum Chordata; class Mammalia; order Rodentia; family Sciuridae; genus Ictidomys; species Ictidomys tridecemlineatus. Next base: position 680,034 of record NW_027521185.1, on the reverse strand, counting down.
TTAATCAAATGGAAAAATATCATATCAATTTATTTTCAAATAAGTCGCTTAAATTGACAAACTAATTTCTTACATTAAAAAGGTAATGTGTTTTTGATCATGAAGCATACATTTAAGACATTCAAAGAAACTACTTTCTGGTTTTATAATTAGTAAATATTTATTGAAGTCATTAAATGCTCTTTTTGGATTTTAGTTTTTTTAAAAATCCTTCATTCATGCTTATATTCTAACATCTCTTAAATTGATGGATTAATAATTAAATTTTTGAAGTGCTTTCAAGTAATAATTTTCCTAAGCAAAGATGCTTTGCCCCAGGACAGACATAGGTACAGGGAGACATATGCATTTAATACTTGTTGTGTCAAAACATATTCTAGTGAAAAAGCATTTGTATCAACAATGATAGATGAATATAAAAAAATCATGTAAATTTATGAGAAACAAGACAGTAACTGAAACTATTACAAAAGGCCACCAAGAAAAGTCAGACTAGACTTGGAAGCTGCTCCAGGGAGAATGCATTTTATATGAGCCTACTCTTGAGGTACTTACCTCTGAGTCATGCTGATACGTGGAGAAGAATTCAGGGGAAACTGGAATGGAGATGGCTGAGTGTTCCCAGGAGTCAAGACCACATCTGTCTTTATGTTATTGTGTTGATTATCAATATAGTGTAATATTCATAATTTAGACCATATTATAGAATATTAATTTTGATTTAAAGTATGAGGGATTTAGCCAGAATAAGAAGACTCTTGAATACCACATAACTTTATTAAACAATATATATTTTATTATTTTGGGGAGAATTGATAGTGAGTTAGTAAAATAGAAAATATAAAACCATTTTTCTAGGGCTTATATGCCTGTGTGAATTCTACCTGCTGTATACAGTTGTATGAAAATTCTTCAAAATTCATTTATAGAGCATTAAGAAATAGTATTTGGATATGAAATACTTAAATATTTTAGTGCCTTTCTAAGCTATGTAAGATAACTAAAGTTTTTTAAAAATGAATTTTGACTTCAGGCATATTTATTCAAATATGTAAATAAGACATTTCAACTTTTGTCTTTTAAGAGGTAAATGATTCCCTGACAGAGGACTTCTGTTTCACAGAATGTTTTAAATGTCACTGCAGGCTTGGAGCAAAACACCACAGTTAAGGGAAAAGTACCTCTAAAATTCTCAGGGCAAAATGAGAAAAATCGAGTTCCCAGAGCTGCTACATCAAGAACTGAAAGAATATGGCCTGGAGGTGTTATTCCTTATGTTATAGGAGGCAACTTTACTGGTAAGATATTCCCAGAGTGACTGTTTTAATAAAGAAAAACAATTACCATGCACATTAAGTGTGCATTTTTATAGAATAGGAATATAGCAACTATAGTATTCAATCAAACTTGGAAAAACACTCCCTTAACCTAAGTTACTAGCTTAGAATATCTCTGAAACTTGGAAAAGAATATCTTTACCCTAAGAATCTAAAGAAATGTTCTGGTTTTTAAACTGAGCCTCAAATGTGTCTATTAAATCTGGAAGCTGATCTCTATTAAACTGACAGGAAGAATGTATACACCATCTATAGAGCCTTGTACACACATATTTGTAGAGATAGAGAGCCTTGACCTTCTGATTATAAAGTGAGTGTTGATTCTTAATAATGACTCATCTGGGGTGCTATAAGCTAGTACTCTTTGTTTAGTGATAACAGTGGCATTCTGAATTGCCGGCCTAGCTCAGGACGGAGGAGCCAGCACAAAGCACTCCTCCCTGGAGTGGACACCATTGTATTAAAGTCGTGCCATTTTTTTCCAGGCAGCCAGAGAGCCATGTTCAAGCAGGCCTTGAGGCACTGGGAAAAGCACACCTGTGTGACATCCATTGAAAGAAGTGATGAAGAGAGTTACATTGTATTCACCTATAGGCCTTGTGGGTAAGTAGAACCAGGGAATGATTGAAGTTCAGATGGAAAAAAAATAAACTCCACAAGTAGGATTTCTTTATTAATATTGCATAGAACTTTGGCCATGAGAAAGTCTGAGTTTTACATAAGAAAATATTATATATTAAATGAATATATTCTAGGACCACAGAATTTTGTGCCTGTAGGGCAAGTGGGTTCCTACCTCCGCCACACCACTTTCTAACATTGGCATTGCTGATATCCACTCACCCAAGTTCAGAACTTGAGCATACTTGTGCTTCTGGTATGCTTCCTCTGAAATCTATTTTCACCTCGTCCCACATTAGTGCCCTGGTTTGCTCACATCTTCAGCATCCCATGCTTGGGCTATTCTTCTGTCTTACCTCATCAATTTGCTGCCAAACTAGAATTATTTTCTAAACGTATTGGTCAGAGCAAGATTCTACATTTTCTGAGTGTCTTAGATATTCCCTCCCACAGTAGTGTTTTCCAGATATGCTTCTTGCAAGATAACAACTACTTTCTCAAAAATAATATGTTCCATGCTTATATAATTAATTAAAATGAACTCTAATATTATGTATAACTATAATGCACTAATAAAACAAACCTCAAAAAGGCTTCTGTAAATTGTGAAAATGCTGTGCTATATTTTAATAGATATTTTTACAGCAGTGTGGAAATGAATCGCAGTATTATTATTTATTATTATTATTATTATTATTATTATTATTATTATACCAGGGATTGAATCCAGGGGCATTTAACCACTGAGCCAAATCCCTAGCTATAATATATATAAAATATTAGAGACAGGTCTTTCTGACTTTCTTAGGGCCTAAGTTGATAAGGCTGCTTTTGAACTTGTGATCCTCCTATCTCAGCCTCCTGAGCCACTAAGGATTATAGGCATGTGCCACCTACCCAGCTCACTAAGTTGCTGAGGCTAACTTTGAACTCATGATCCTCCCGCCTCAGCCTCCTGAGCTGTGTTACTAGGATTACAGTGTGGGCCACCATGACTGATGGTTTTATCATTCTTTTGAAATGGTGTTGCTATCTTTAAATCTCATAAAAAATCATTTCAATTATTAAGGAGTTTGGAAGTTGGTGTTGTACAAAGTGTTTAGGGCCAATGAGAATAAGATATGTGTATGTCAAACACTTAACACTCTCATTGGATTTCATATTGGGTCTTTTATGTCATCAAAGCTGTTGCACTAAATAAATAAATGCTGTGGTATTTGGTTATTCAGATTAGTGAAGAAGTTAATTTATGATATACATATTGAATTCCCATGTTGTGTTACCTCCATAGTATGTGTTGGGATGTTAACATTGAATATAAGGCATTCTCTCTGAGGAGGACGTAGATAGGCAGTTTTGGGGGTGTGATAGTCAAGATTCTTATTTGCAAACACCAGAGATGAGCTAACTGAAGCAGGAAGAAGAATGTCTCAGAAGGTTATTAGGTAATAAATAGAATCACATGAATGGAAAATTGGAGAGAGAGGCTGTGGGATGAATCAACCTTAGCTCCCTCCTGCACATCTTAGATCTGCTCTTTAAAGAAATAGCTACTGTGTTCTACCATATGCCAGGCTGTGTTCTAGGGGCTGGAGATAAAAGGAGTGTCAGACGGAGAGTCCTATGTGCTCATAGAGCTTACATTCTAGAGTGGAGATGCAGAGATGAAGGAATGAAATAAGTGAAATATAAAACATACCATTAACTACAGGTTAACTTGAAAATCTTAGGGTAAAGAGGCAACTGGGTATCTGGGAGAACTGAGTTCTTGAGGAGGAATGATAAGCAAGAGCTTTTCTGCATTTTCAAGGCAGAGTAAGGAAGTAAGCATGACTGGAGTCCATGGAGTGACAGGAGGGCTGGTTGTAAGAGATGAGCTCTGTGTGGTAAGAGATTTGTGTGCGGAAATTGTTTAGGATCTTCTTGTACTTTGTAAAGATTTAAAAAAAACCTGTTTTAGTCAGATTAGCAAATTTATACTACGGTAAACAAGGATCCCTCAATCTCAGAGGCCTGGACCAACAGACTTTTATTTATTTGCCCACGATGGCTTAGCTGTGGCTGCGTTACAGCAGTGTTACTCTCGCATCCAGTCTTTCTGCCCATTGTTCTCCCTCCAGCAGATGCAACAGAGACAGTATGGTCAACCATGTGTTGGCTCTTAAAAGACTCTCCCCAGAAATTACACAAACAATTTGGGCTTCTGTGACATTGTCCAGAGCAAACCACATGACCAAACCTAGCATTAGTGGGGTAGGGAAATATAATCATCTGTTAGAGAACGGTAATGGATATTTTAAACCATTGACACAATTTACCGCAGAGCTATTGCAGATTTGATGTTTTAGAAGAATCTTGGTGCTAAGAAAACTGCTGCAGGAAGGCTAGAACAGAGAGAATCATCAGTTAGTAAATGATTTCAACACTCCATGTGAGATTCCATGGTTGGACTGGGGTGTTAACAAGGGAGACAATGACAAGATGATTGATTCTGGATATAGGCTGAAGGTAGAGCCAACAGGATTGACTGTTGGAGGACAAAGGGAGGATTCAGAAATCCTGGCATTACTCAGCCTGAGCCTCTGGAAGGTTGGAGCTCCCTTTAACTGAGATGGGTAGGTGAGAAGATAGATCGGGTTTCTTGGAGAGGAAAACTAGGAACACAATAAATTGAAACATTTATTATTCTACAAATGCAGACATTAAGAAAGTTGGGTGACTATTTGAGCCTGGTATTGGACAAATAGTGCTATCTCTGGACTAGCCCTGCTTTAAATCCTTATGATAAATCAGTGAAGCGAAGAGATGAAGGTTCTTGTCCTGATTACTACCCCATTCTAATGGTGGGCACTTAAATTTTAGTGGCCTTTTATAGGAGTTTATTATCGAAAACAAGAATAAAAGAGAGGAAGGAAGGATGAAGAAAGGAGTTATTAAAAAATGTAATGATTAAACTAAAAAAAAAATTGGAAATATAGCTGATGAAAAGGTAGAAGGCATTCCAACCTTTTAATGTTGAAATGTCCCAAAGGATTATCTTAAAGGAAAGTGTTTTGGTCTGCCAAACCAAGGTGAAAATAGGGAATAGTATACTTGGATTATTCCCTATGATTAGAGAGAGGTGAGAGTTTCCTATGGGTGTTGAAAGCATTTCTTGAGGTACCAGATAGACCACAGGATGGTCAAGTCGTAAAAGTGGCACACAAATTAGAAGTAAAAATTTGAGAGCCATATTGAAGAAAATGCCTTCAAACCTGGATTACATTAGAAACTAAGATAATGTTTGGGTATGATTAAATCACATTTTTCTAAATTGCATGTTACCCTATCATTCCATGCCTAATATTTGTCTAAGTACATATTTAGTTAATCTGAATGTAGAATTCTTTGTCCCTAAGAGCTCTTGTTAGTCAGGGATAAAAGCACTACATTTTTCTTGTTTCACAGGACCACTGTAAAATAATAACTCATGAATAAGGCAGTGTGAAATCTATTTTTCCTTTCCATTATGAAATCCCATCTTATTATAGGAAATTGCCATGGGTAAAATTATGCTAAAAGGGTGTTTTAGGATTAAACAAATTGACCAAGTTGCTTTACTGTCTCCCAGAATTTGTTTTGCAAAGTGCTGTCTTCTCTGACTATAACCAGCAGAAATGACTCAATGTGAGTAATTTAGTGGTTATATAATCATCAGATATTTCAGTTTCAATAATACTGCCTTAAGGTATCAAATATTTCAGTTTTAATCTCTATAATATTTGAACAAAAATTGTATCTCTATATCTATTACTTATTAGGTATGTAATAAATATTTGAGTATGTAATAAGTATATATGGATTAAAATATTAAAGAAAATTCTCAAGGCAAAAAGACAATTCAGATTTTCACCTTCCCCACCAATTTTCTCTTTTCTATTACTTACTTATTTATTAGGCTTAATTTACTGCTATACTAGATTTACACATAATGAGTACTAATTAGTTCATCTAACTCAGTTAAAATATGTAGACACTTAAAACCTAATTAGAATGAATGAACAAATAAATAAGTAAATGAATAAATAAGTTAAAAACCTACAGAAATAATTTGGGTAAGAAAGAGACTGACACAGGAATTTATATTTGTGCAAAATCAAAAGCACCATCTAATGTACTTACCCTGGAAATTAAAAGAGTAAAATTCTTTTTACTCCTTTGTGCAATTAATTTTTGACAATTTTTCTTTTAATTTAATAAATCAGAGAGGTGTTTGACAATGTCTAGTGCACTGCAGTTCCCAACTACTCAAGACCAATTATTTAGTGCTCTCTAATGCTGTTTAGGAGAAACATGCTATAGACAAGCTATTTCAATTCAAACCTGATTATCAAAGTTTTAGATATGATTTTATTTGTATTTATAATTATAGCTACTATTGTTAAATCACCTAAAATTTGTTTTAAAGGGTGTCCAATGTATTTATTATTTATAGAGTGTGTGGATAAGAGACTTCCAGACTGTTATGCACTCATACATACATGTGTGCACACACACACATTTAAATGAATAAATAGAAATTCTATTTTGGATAGAAAAACATTCTATGTATATACATTTATAAATATATAAATATCAATAATTCAATGAAGATTTGCAGGAAGGTATTTCTGGGTGTTTCACATTTTTTTCCTGATAATCCAGGAGATTATTTTAGACAGTGAGATTAAAAAAAATCACACTCAAATGTTAGTCTGAACAATAGACAGAAATCACAGAAATCTAATACTTCTTTGAACGATTAATTATTGTTAGTGTTTTTTTTTTATCAGATTTTGCAGACAATTCAGGATGCTATAAGAGAATACTATAGGCTTGGTGTTATAATGAACAAAAATTTAAATTTCAGCTTGGAGCCTGGGCACTGCAGATAGAGTGTCAAATGAGATACCACATCCTGGTTCCTTAGGTTATTTATTTATTTATTTATTCATTCATTTATTTATACTGGTGATTGAACCCAGGGGTGCCCAACTGCTGAGTCACGTCTCCAATGATTTTTATTTTTTATTTTGAGACACAGCCTGGTTATTGCTGAGGCTGGCCTGCGATCCTCCTACCTCAGCCTGCAGAATCACTGGGATCACAGGCATGTACCACTGTGCTATGGTTCAACACAACTCTTCACAAAAGTTCCACCATATTGTAATTTATCTATTTTTCTTTTCCACCAACATCTCCACTTTCTACTTTATTATAGATGCTGCTCCTATGTAGGTTGGAGGGGAAATGGACCCCAGGCAATCTCTATTGAAAAGAACTGTGATAAGTTTGGGATCATTGTTCATGAACTGGGCCACATGATGGGCTTTTGGCATGAACACACATGACCAGATCGAGACAACCACGTAACCATAATAAGAGAAAACATTCAGCCAGGTGAGAGATTTTAGGGTGTGTAAAATTATTATGTTTTGTAAACAGTGTAAATTATGTGGCAGAGTCAATATGTTATTTTATTAAAAATCACTCTTGTTGGTTTTATATTTTTAATTTCTTTTTAGAGACTGATTTCCTGAATTTTCTAGGCTTTGTTTGTTTCTTAAGGTCTGTTTTCTTTCTAAACGTCTGTACTTTTTCAAGAATAGGTGTGAGTTATTGAACAATATACTAATATTATTAAATGATTATTTTATTTGAACTGTTTTTGTGCTTAGATCTATAATTTATATTATAGGATTTAGAAAGAGCCCAGGGTTTGCCATGACATGCTCAGTAACCACAGGAATCTACATTTATCATGTATAATTTCTGAAGAAAATTCCAGTGAAATGAGTCATTTACAGGATAGTCTACATAGTTTCTTTGAGATTTTTCTCTTAAACTTGACTTTGTCAAAGACAGACTATTAAGAATATTTTTAGTAGTTGAAATATAATTTATAATTAAATTTTAATTTTCTTTTAAGAGTTGGTATATAATAGTTGCATCATTGTAAAACTTTTTACTTAGCTTTCACATTTGCAAAGATCAGTAAGTACATTTCCATCTCTACCACACCCCCTCCCAAAAAAATCTGTTGTTTGGAATTTTTTTATAAGGTAGTGTGCACTTTTAGCAAAAGTAAAATAAAAATGTGAGCTTACTTTCTTGTTCATGGGCAATTTTAAGTTATTAATGTTGAAATTCTTATCATTTTCTATAATTTAGGGTTGCTTTCTTTATTTGCTCATTATATATTTGGTACCAGTTAATGCTGAGGCACTATTAGACACTGAAAGGTACTGTCATGGAAAACATAAAACTTTGTATCTACACAAATGATTTCAAGTGAATAAGAAAAGTACCTGTCACATTGAGAATACTGCAGAAAAGAAGCAAGTTGTAACAAATGTGCATTGGCAAATCCAGAGAGATGTCACACACAAATATGAAATTTAGAAATAAAGTATGAATATTTATTGCAGGTGGACCAGAAAAGTGGTCAAATTTGTAGGCTGAAAATACATGATCTTTTTCACTTAACTGTTGTGGTGGCATGTTGAACTATGAGTGAGTGTTAGTTCACAACTACCTGGGGAGGGTGGAGAATCTTTTCTGTGAATCTAAGAAATTTAGATTGTATCCTGTAGTTACTGGGGAACAAGTGAAGGGTTATAAACAGAGAAAGTTAAGATTTTTAAAAGAGGAATTCTGTAACCTGTAAAAAACATTAATTGGGGGTGGGGGAAAGATGAGCCTCAAGTGAGGGAAACCTATTAGAGGTTTGAGAGGTGGCTGTGTTCTCAATTAGGGTAGGACAGGGCAAGAGGAAGAAGAGAGTCTTAAAATGTTTTAAGAGGAACATAAGGAAAGATCTGCAAAAGCTTTATCTTCAGACAACACAATGAATTGTGGTGTCATCAATTGAAGAAAGGAACACTGGTGAAGAGGCTTGGTTCTGAGAAAAAGAAATAAAAAATACTGATTCCATTTAACACATCCCTCAATTCAAAGACCCTTTGAATTGATCCTCCTTTACTAGACAAAGGAAAGGCGAGTTTGGACTTTAGTATGTATCTGAAGATAAACATTTCGTAGTGGATTTGACTGTCTAGGGAAAAACTGAGGAAGAAGAAGAAAAAAGTGGAGCATAGAAAATGAAAAGCAACAAGATTTGAGCAACCTTTAGAAGAGTGTCCACCAGAAGACCAAAGGTGTCCTCTAAGAGGTAAAAGAAAAAATCAGTGGAATGTGATGTTCCAGAAGCCAAATGAGGAAAACAATTCAAGAATGACAAAGTGATCTGTAGAGCTGGATATTAAAGAGAAGCAAAGAAAATTTATACTCCCCCAAATAGAAGCCCTGGCTTGAACCATCCATCAAAGTTCATCTTTATGCTTTATGTCATTGAGAGAAAAACTTAAGAGGAAACAATATTTCTGAAAATTAATTCAACTATCAAGGAAATGAGAAGCTTTCTATTAATCACTGCTATTTTCTTCTATTTGCCAAATATTATGTGGAATCCCCCAAATACTCTTATAAAGTACATAACTTTCAAAAATGATTTTACCATTAAGAGGGTTTCTGATGCAACATAAATATTACCTAAACAGGGAAAAATGTATAGGTATTATTAAGAAATAGATTATGATACCTTAATACCTGACATAGTAGTAGGAAAATTTTGATCAAATACTTTTTTGACTAAACATTCAGGTCAATTGAAAATAAAATATATTTCCAGAGATTTCTTAAGTAATTGGAACTCCTGTATCAGAACTACTGTACCAGTCTGAAAGCATTCATGTTAGAGATTAGTTATCAACAAATTATGAGTTTCCCTAACTCAGAAACTTAAGATCAGGTGTTTCCCAAGAGCTCTGGGTAATAAAAACAAATGCTGGTTTCATATTTACATGCAGAATTGGTGACTATGATTAAGAGGTAAATTGGTATGAGGATCAAATTTACATCAGAAGATACGTTCAAGAAAGAAGCTACCATTTATTTTAATTGTTAAGTGTGGCTCACCCTGTTTCTATCACTGATTCTCCCCTTCTTTCAAGAAACAAGTCTAATTTTCTTTTGTTTGGATTGTATGTGGCTATGTTCTTTTTAACTAGCAAACCCCTCTGTTTCACATGTTTAAGTTATAAGTTATATGCAGGGAAATGCATTTCTGAATTTGGTTATGTTTCACTTTCAGAAAATTTATGAAATTTTGCTTTAGCTAGAGAATCTATTCTCATATTGTGTTCTAAATTGAAATCTTGTTGATGGGTCACAAAATCTGGTCTATAGCTTTTTGAAAATTCCCTCTAGAATGGGATATGCTATAACATGCTGAAAATTCCTTAGGAAGACAAGAATTTGAATGAAAATTCAGGATAATTTTTAAGAATATTTTCTAACACACATAGATATATCAGATATTTGTTGAATATATATTTCACTATATAGGCTAGATAATTAATTTAAAATTTTTTATGGTGTGAATTCATTCGAAGATATATTTCACTATATAGGCTAGATAATTAATTTAAAATTTTTTATGGTGTGAATTAATTCGAAGATGCACTAAAACACTTTAGCCTAGAACAGGGTTCTATGGATCCAAGTTGTTTCCTTCATCCCTAATGCTCAAATGAGTATTGGTTTCATCATCATGTAAGAGAGATGTTATATTGTGAAATCACTAGATTTCTTTACTGCCTTTTGGAAAACTTTTTATTTAATATTTTTATGTTTAATAGAAATATGACAGGGGACTAAAAACCTAGTTATAATAATGGTATGATCATTTCATTCCCAGCCCTATATGAATTTGCAATTCCAGTACTTCATCTTTAAATAAAATGTTTCAAAGCTTTGCAAATTACATAAATAACATGACTTGCATCATCTTCGACTGATTTAACAGTGAAAAGGGAATCATTGAAATGTAAACTCTCTTGAAAGAAATTCTTTGGTTTGGGAACTATTGATGTAGACCCATGTATTTAACTCTTTTTTTTTTCAAATTTCAGGAAAAAAAATGTTGCCTAAAAAGGTACAGACAGGCAGTAGAAAATCTCTTAAAATTGAAGATGTCCTGAAGTTAAGATAGCAGATGTGCAAAGGAAAAAAAAAAGTTCTGAAGCATATTATTCTTGATTCAAAAGCTTTCAAAGTAGAAACTTCTTTTTCTCAAGGGGAACCTTCTTTTATTTTTGAATGAAAGTAGATTGGCTATTGTTTTATCACCAATGATGAAGTCATGTAGCTATAACCTCAGAGTTGTGTTTATACTAATATTGTTTTTGTATCTTCCCACAGCGTTTCTTAGAAAGGATCTAAAGCAAATAATCAGATAATTTTTGTGGGTCCTGGCAAACATAGTCATGAGAAAAATATGGGAAATGCATTAAATAAAAGCATAACTTTACAATCACTTCTACTCTACCCAGAGAAGCAGTATGATTTTAAAGAAACAAATATTATGTGGTGTTAACAAGTATACACAGAAAACAAACCCAAAATATGCTTCTGGTAATTTCCTTTCTGCAGAACTGAACCCATTGTTCAAATTCAGTTCTTTTGCAACTTGCTCTTTTAATATGATATCGGAGTGCAAATGATTTTTGCACACACCTGGGAGTTGGTATGTAAATACAATCAGCAAAAAGATCAGTCATTTAGTCAAAAGCAGATGCAGGTCTAAGAAGCGCTCTTATGTTCTTTTAGTTAAAAGGCTTTTGTTTATCCCTGATTCATAGGTCAAGAGTACAATTTTCTGAAGATGGAGCCTGGAGAAGTAAACTCCCTTGGTGAAAGATACGATTTTGACAGTATCATGCACTATGCCAGGAACACTTTCTCAAGGTTGGAGTCTCAGGTTATAACTTTTGACTTTTAATCCCTTTCTCCATGTGGCCTCTCACAAAGCTATGTTTGACATTAGAACCAGACCATCTTCCAATATTGCTGCCTCCTGTCAGAAAGAAAGTAGAAAAATAATGGTTAACATTCATAGCTAATAGCAGGCATTCATTTAAAAGATATTTTACATTACCTATCCAATGTATAAATTTAAAGTGATCGTTTTAAAATGATTCGAACAATTTTATATTCATAAATTATAAAAGAAAGGGCAATTAAAACCATTACCAAACTAATCAGCACATTAAATTGGCAAAGCATTGCTTAATGAAATTCAGGCATTTCTAAAGCAACAGGTTACTTTATTGTTGAGTTTGAATTATATTCTCTAAAAAGAGTGTTTTGTAATGTAGATTTTCATTTTTAGCACTCAAGTACCATTTATGGTCAAAAATTGATATTATTAGATGGATTCTCAAAGAAGGTGGTTAAGAAGATATTTTATTTCCACGTAGTTGACAATTACAGTTCATCAATTGCTAACCTTAAATTTATTTCATTAGTAATTGAATGCTGTTTTTAAAGAGATAATACATTTGGGTTTTGATCTACTTTACTCTAAAGATGATGCCATCAAGCAAATAGTTCCCAGGTAAGGATCTGGAAGAATTTAAGCACTAACCTCCTTCATCCCTTCTTCCCATTGACATCAATTTTACACTAACCTTCCTGACCATTTCCATTCATTCTTCTTGCCCACTTATGTCCATGTCACATTTCATTAGCATCTATTTTTAAAAACGAGATTAGGAAAAAGAGAAAAATATTCAAATGTATTCCTATGCTCTAAAAACAAATTTCTTGGTAAAAAGTAAAATACATGTTAATGACCCCTTAATATATGAAAACATTTTAAAATTATCTTTAACTGGGCAAGATGGCACATTCCTATAATCCTAGCAACTTGAGAGACTGATGCAGGAGGATCATGAGTTCAAAGCTAGTTCAGGAACTTAATGATGCCCTGAATGCTGAAAGCTATAAATAAAACATAAAAAGTGCTGGAGATGTGACTCAGTAGTTAAGTGCCCCTGGGTTCAATCCTCAGTACCAAAAAAAAGAAAAAATAAATCTTTTAAAAATGTCTGAATGTCAAAAATTTGAGAGTTTACTATATTTAACATTCATAGATTTAAAAGTCATTACCTTCTGAAGATATATAATATTTATTTTTGTGCAAATGTGATAACTATCCAGATACTAACTGTTCATTCCTGAATTTGAATTTAAGTTTTTGTAGATATGTATCCAGAAATTTGGCCTGAAATTAACCCTAAAATTTTTTTTTTAGGTCAATGCTTGAAATTCATTTTTACATGTAAATATGTAAGAAGTTGATCGTTACATCCCAGTTCATCCAAGACATCGTTCTCAGGCTGTTGAATTATATTATTTAGAATAAACCTGGGATTTAATGCTTTAGAGAAGAGGAAGTGAAAGAAATTTATCTCCTCTGTCCTTCATAGAATGAATCTTTACTAAGGATTACCATATGTAGCATATTAGCATATTCTCTTAGTCTGTACTACTTTGATATTACATTGCATTTCCCCCCAAAACTACTCTGTTCTTGCTGCCTGCTTTCAGTCACCACCAACCTATCTTTGTATGGTATGACAACTAGCTTTGACCTATGATTCTGTTTCAAAACTTCATTCTTGTGGATATTCAGATTTGTCACACCATTTGTTTAAAAAAAAAACTGTCTTTGCCCAAATGAGTATGGTTATGGCACTCATGTTAAAGATAATTTGACTTTATATATGAAATTTATTTCTGGCCCTTGTTATTTCATTGGTCCGTAGCTCTGCAATTATGCCAGTACCACATATTTTGGTTGCTATAGCTTTATAATATGTTTTGAAATCATTTCTCAAAAGTCAAAGTATGAGTTCTTCAAGTTTATTTCTTTTCTTAAAATTATTTCAGCTTTTTATTTTCTATTGAGGTTATACATAATTTATAAAGTGTTTTTTTTTAATTCTGCAAAAAAAATCTCTTTGGGATTTTGATATGGATTGTAGACTGGGTAATATGATATGTGAACAAAGAATATTTCTATTTTATGTGTCTTCTTTAATTTCTTTTTTTAAATATTTATTTTTTAATTTTTAGGTGGACACAATATTTTATTTTTATGTGGTGCTGAGAATTGAACCTTACAAATGCTAGGCGAGTGCCCTACCACTTGAGCCCTAGCCCCTCTTCTTTAATTTCTTACCACATTGTTTTTTTTAGCTTTCATTTCTTTGGTTAGTTTTATTTCTCAGACATTTTTTAATGCTATTATAAGGAGAACTTTTCTACTTAATTTCTTTTGTGATTGTTCTGTGTTACTCCACAGAAATGCCTTTCTTATATTGATTTGTATCTTTGTTTCATTATTAGTTCTAACAGTTTTTGTAGAGTATTTATGGTTTTACACATAAGAACATGGCATCTGTAAACAGAGATAATTTTTACTTTTCCAATTTGGCATGCATTCTATTTATATTCTTCTTTTCTCCCTCCCTTTCTCTTTCCTTCCTTCCTTCCTTCCTTCCTTCCTTCCTTCCTTCCTTCCTTCCTTCCTTCCTTCCTTCCTTCCTTCCTTCCTTTCATCCTCCTCCTTACCTCTCTCTGTCTCTCACTTTCGTTTTCTTCTTTCTCTGGCTAAGACTTCTAGTACTGTGTTGAACAGAAGAGGTGACAGACGATAGGTATCCTTGCCTTGTTCCTGATCTTAGTGGAAGAGCTTGTTTTCCACCATTGAATATGATATTAACTCTAGGCTTTTCTCATGTGGCTTGTGTTATGTTGAGATAAATTCCTTCTAGTTTTAGTTTATTGAGTATCATGAAAAGAATCTCATCATGATAAATACTTTGTCATGTAGAATCTTCACAAATGCTTTTTTTTGTTTTTATATCAACTGAGATGATCACAGAATTTTTGTTCTTCATTCTGCAGATGTAAACATATAAAGTTTTATAATTTCTTCTGTTCATAACGCTTGTAGATTCTGAAAAAAGTCAATAAAACTTTCAATTGTTTTCATAAGTGTAGATCAATAGCAGATCTGGGAGAAACAGGGATGGACTCATGAGGTTTTAATGTTCATGGATATTTTGTAATTTAGATGTTTGCACACTGGAAAATTCTAATTTTTCACTAAAAAGAGAGTTATAATATTTCGCAAAATTTTATTTAAAAACATGGCTATTTTTCTCTTTAATTGTAGCTAAAGTGAATGAATAATGGAGCTTAGTTAGCATACTCCCAACTGGATGTGACTCAGGCCTGTTAATAGGATTTCACTGAGATGATCCATTAAAAGTCTGTCTTGCTCAATGGCCAGGATGTAGGGAAAAGAATTTTTAACTTCTTGATGATGACAAAGAAAGAACACAAGAATAAATCACTTAACCTCTTTTTGAATAATTACTTCTTTAGGCAGAATGAGGCTTTAATGCCCATGGATATTTTGTAACATAGATGTTTTCACACTGGAAAACTCTCATTTTTCAATAAAATATTTCATAAACGTATTACAAAGATATGAAATATTTTCACCTCCAAAATATCATTGACCATTTAAGATGGAATCTTTTTTTGAAAGCTGGAAAATATTAAAAGTTTTCAAATATTATAAATTTAGTTTTGAAATAGAAAATAGTGACATCAGTATGGAAGTGACATCAGTATGGAAGCTATTTCTAAATTAATAAAGTAGCACTTTATTAATTTAGAAATAGCTTTTCTTAACACTACCTGGTACTTTAGCCTTTCATTTCCTTTGCAGTGTCCTCTCCAGTGGAGAATCTTACAACTATATGCAAACTCTCACTTTTAATGATCAGTTTCCACAAATCATTAATCTTCACCCACATCTCAGGTGGTATACACATAGGATTCTGTAGATGCTTGGATCTGGTTTTAGAGTTCCACTGTCCTTATTTGAGTTATTCAAGTTAAATATAATATTCATCACTCTTTCTTTTATTAAAAACTAGAGAAGTTAGCCTTAAATTACTCAGAGATCATGTTACTCTTCTGTTTACCAACTTTCTCCAACTTTCCAAGATTAACAGTTGTCCTCCAGGTAAGAGTTAAATTCTCTGGCTGGTGCTCAAACTTTCAAGATCCTCTCATCTCCAAGCTATTGTGTTTCTTGTTCTTTCTCTTGGGGAACACTTTACTCTCAGTTACACATATAGCTCTGACCTTCACTTCTTGTATGTTTGGTTAAAACGTCAAATCCCAAATAAGTTTTTTTTCAATCATCCTCTTAAAAAGCCAGCTATCATAACTGCACAATCAATATCCAAAATTTTACCTTTATATTTTCTCCCTAGCACTATCACTACCTCAATTATGAATATCTTGTTTAATGCCATTCTCCCGACATTAGTCTGTTAGAATCATGAAGGTGTGACTTTCTCTATGTTTTATTTGATGTATAAATCCAGACCTAAAACAGTGCTTAGTAAATATCTCCTAATGGGAGAATTAAATAGACCTGAAAATGTTGTTCTGTTGAAGGAACGTCCTATTGGTTATCTTAATTTGAAAGATATTTTATGATTCTATTTCTTAAATTTATGTACAGTTTTTCCACTTTTTTTATTCCATATACACAGACTCCATACTTCTCAACTCTTTGGAATAGTCTCTCAGTCTGTTTTGACTTTTAAGCTTACTACTTCTTTTTGAGTTATAAATGTTTGATATATATTGCAAAATTAGAATGCAACTTTAGTGCAGTGTAGCCAGAATATTAAATGATGCATATTAAGAAAAATAGCAATTCTCCTACCACAACCTTGAGTCCAAAATAACTCATTATCTGTAGTTTAGCCTTATTAGGACATTGATCAAGCTGTTTTTGCTTATTTATTTCATAGTGAAAAAATTTATATTATATATATATGTGTGTGTATATGTATATTTACATATGCAAAATTACAATATTTTTGTTTTGCATGGTCTTATCTAAATCTCAGCACCCTGTTTTTCCTTGTTCTTGTAACATATGCTATAATAATACTGAACTTCTCAGTTCTTTAGGTTAAATTAGTAGTTTAACTAAAAAAAATTAACTTTTCATTTAACTCTTACAATTTCAGTAGCTTCAATTATTTTTTGGAGGTTGCTATTTTTCTTATTTAATGAGGAAGAATTGTTTTTCAACCTGGTAATCTGTGTGGGAGACCCAAATAAAAGTCTAGTTGGAGACGTAAAAGTATTTCAGATTATTACAAACATATGATGTACATTTCTAAGGAAAACGTGGATGTTATCATTGAACGTGAGGCACACACATTTAACATGAATCTTTTTGTCCTACCTTGATGAAAGTACTTTGAAAGCCTCATACTGCATAAAACTCAAACTGGCATATCTCCCCTATGATTAAAATTGAGTATGGGGGAAAAAAACAGCCTGATGTTTGTTAGGAGTTTTAATTTGGTGACGTAGGTGTGGTTTGTTTCTCTTTTTTTTTCCAGGGGGATGTTCCTGAATACCATTCTCCCCAACCCTGATGAAAACGGCATACGTCCGGCAATTGGTCAGGGAACCCGATTAAGCAAAGGAGATATTGCACAGGAAAGAAAGCTGTATAGATGTCCAGGTATTGCACAAAACAAACACAGAGGCATGCCTGGGCTTCACTATGCTCTTCCAGATGCATAAGCCAGAATTTAACTCTTGTCCTTCTCTGTGCTGGCAAAGGGTGTATATAGTTCAAGTGATCCAAAATGAGATAGAACAGGACTCTGGAGTACTCACAGCTATAAATAGAAACAGGTTGCTAAAAATCAAATGGTATATTTTTATTTCTTTTAGCTTTATGAGTAAGAGTCAAATAGAATGATCATCTGATCACTGTTAAGTAGTATCGTGATTTTGTAGCTAAGTGCTATTTCTTGCTCACAGAAAAAGATTATCTTTTCAGAATGAGATCCTATAGGATCTTTTCTTGCCAGAAGCATTATTGATGGTATGTAAACTAAAGTTTTATCAGTAGGAATTTTAAGTTTTTTACAAAAAATAATTTCTAAGCATGTTGCTAGTGAATTACTGAGTAAGTGTATAAAATGATGGCTAGAAGTTCATGATTTCAGTATGGGCAATGGCATTATTGTATTGATATTTCTGCTAAAAGGAGTTTCCTCTCCATTAAATCACATTTGCTAAGGAAAATTGTGAGAAACTATTTTTTCCCAATTTTATTTTTATTAGTTTAAAAAATTTAGGTCCATTAAATTTTCAGAGTGAAGCTGAGAAATTTAAGTGAGTACATAAAAACTTTTGTATCTCAATGATGCAATATTGAAAACTTCAAAATTTTTCTTTTGCACATAAACATTTCTGTATCATATCTACAGACATTTCTACTTAATGTTAATTAGTTAATTTACTTCATGTTATTTAGGTTAAATTCATATTTGAATAATGCCTTTTAAAAATATTTATGTAGATCTGTAAAATACACACATCTGTGTGGTGCTGTTTTATTATTTTTTTACTACAGTTTATGATAGGAAAGATAAATTTATAAGACAGTTACTACTTGGAAAAAGGATACGGTGATCCTTTACTAATTTCTAGAAACATTGGACATATGCTTTTGTACTTTTAAAAAGAGAAAGATGATGTGATTAGTCATAATTTCATAAATGAATTCCTTGAAAATCTCATTTGGTTGTCTCTTTAAATATGTCTGTGTGTGTGTGTGTATGCATATATATAAAAAGCTCTCTGAGATGCATTTGCACATTGACTTGGAAAGTCAATGAGAATACAAAAATAATTGAACTTATGGCACCATAATTTAATTTTCAGCCTATGGATCTTCATATTTCAGTTATTAACAGAACTATCATTACATTTTTATCTTGACATTTTAATTGTGTAAAATGCATCAATGGGTCATAATTAACATAGGCACTATTTTGTTTAATACAGTATATCCACACTCATAAAAGCACAATGATCTGTGAGAAAGACAATTTGTATTTCATGCAGTTCACAAAGATGTGTTACAGTTTATAAATTTCACAGAACAAGGGAGAACTGAAAGATAAATGTTACACTGCATGCTCCTTTGGAGTTTGCCTTATTCTTACTCTTCTGTTAGAAATTGCTCATCAGCAGAGTTCATGAAATATATTTGACTACTTTTCTTGCCAACATTGCTTCTCATCTGGTTATACTCAAAACTCTAGTAGAAGTACATTTTATAGAGCTATTTCTTAGAGTTAAATCTTGAAAGAAACACTGACCTGGTAAAGTATAGAGTAAGATTTGCATGGTTGTGGCTTTTAGGGTCTGTGGTGAGTGGTAAGTGATATGACTGCCTGCAAATACTGTTGCTCCTTCTTAAATAATATAGAGAATGGTTACAAATTGTTATAAGATAGTGAACAGTGTATATTTTTAATTAAAATAGTAACAGTTACATTTATGGGAACCTATAGGTGACATAAACCATTATTATATTTATAATCCATTATTATTAAATCCATTATTATATTTATCTATATATGCTGAAAGTATAAATTAAATGGATGTATGAAACCTTCATTTTATTATCAGTAAATCCTTATCATGAAAAAGCTCAAAATAAGACTAAAACTAGATTTTTAAGGTGATGCTCCAGAGGTAAATTATAATTTAGAATTGTTTTCATTGTGATTTCTTCCTCTTAGTTCTATAGGTAGGCAAGAAAGTCTTCTTATGAATTACTGTGTAAAGAAAAAAGATGATCCCTTACAGCCCTGGTACTGATGTAGGAGACATGCTGGATCACATGGTCCCAGAGGGTCATGTGAAGGGAAGGTGGAGATGCTCAATCCTGTGTCCTGATGACTTCCAAGCCTTTCAAGCAGTAAGGCATCTTAAAGGACACCCACCAAAGCTACTTGCCTGCTATCATAGTAATTAGTATCCTGTATACCATTTGGTCAAGAAACATCAGTGGGGATAGAGACTAGGTCATTGTTAAACTCTCCTTTATCCTATCAATTAGCAGTTTGCTTGTGAAGGTGATCCTTTCTAAGATATGTGTTATAGCATATCTGCTTTTGTCAATGATTAATTTGTTCTCTTATTCTCTCTCTTTTGGGGCCTCTTATTTTTCCTTGAGATTCTTATTTTCTAGGGGTATTCTCTACTTTAATATTTACATTAATTTCTTTTTCATCTTTAAAAAGTTTTACTCTTCTCCTACAATCACTGGTAGAAATCAGCATTTTTTTCTTCATTCAGTTTTCTTCTGTAATCCCATAACCTTTTGCTTGTAATTACTTGGTACTTGGACCAACTATAAATGGTAATATTTTCTCCATAGGTCTTCCATAGCTAAGTCTGTCAAGCATGTTAGCCAGTTTTACATTACTTTAACAAATGCTTGAGGTGATTATTTTATAAAGACTAAAGGTTTACTTTTGGCTGATAGTTTTAGAGGGTCCAGTCTATGATTTATTGGCCCCATAGATTTTGGACTTGTGGTGAGGTAGCACATTATGGCAGGGACACGTGGTGGAACAAAGCTGCTCACCTCATGACCAGGAAGTGAAAAAGGGAGGAAGAGAGGGCACACCTTCAATGACCTGAAGACCTTCCACTAAGCCCCACCTCTTAAATGTCTCCCTCTTCTCAAATAGCACCATATTGGGGACCAATCCTTTACCACAAGGGGACTTTGAAAAACATTTAATATCGAAACTGTAGCATCAAGCAACATAGTAAAATTTAAAAAAAAAGATATGAAATAAATTTATATCTAATAATAAGCTTTTGAAAATTAGAATCTCTTTTGTAATATAAACATATATGTATACTCACATTTTTATGCAAATAACCTGTGTCCATAAATTCACTTTTGATATGCAAACAATACATATATAGAATGTATATATGTATAGATGTAAATTTATGTGCAGGCTGAAGGGATGAAAGGCCAGTTTCAACATGCATGGGGTTTGATAGAGTCGGAACTTTCAAAGTGTTCTAGCACTTTTTTCATTTATTTCTAAAGTTGATATAGGTATATTTTTTAGTTACCTAAACTATAGTTATTTCTGTACTGTAATTCTATGATTCTCCAAGAATGCAGATAGAAAATTCTTCTATAATTGCTTTTAGATGTATGGTTTTTGGCTAACATATACTGTCAACTTAGTCATTTTTCTCTATTTATTTGTGATTGTATCTATTTATCTATCAGCAAACCTTCCCCTTTCAGTGGATGGTAGCACAGGACCCCCAGTAGCCCAAGTTAGACAGTGGGATCATCCTCTCCATTCTTTTGTCTGCCTCTCTTCCCATGCCTACTCAATCTCCACCCTTTTGTTTCCACCCTCTTAGAATCTCAAATTCCTACAGTGAATATTTTGGGTATCATCCTCTCTTGTTTGAATGCTGGCATGCCTCCTGTTTATCTCTTGCCTTTACTCATCTATCCTTTCAGTTTTCTGGCCATGCTGCTGTCCAAGTGACATTTCAAAATGCAAGTCTTTTCAAATGTGTCTTCAGATTAAAGGTTAAATTTCTTCTCCAGGCTTCTTTCAAAGTTTATCCCACATCTCTTCCCTCACCCTCATGTCTAGATATTGATTTCCCTAGAACTTAATTTCTCACCCTACATCCATTAGCCTCCAGTGGAATCTCTTGCTTTGGGTCTCTTCTGTCAGACAGAACCACCAATAATTGCCAGCTGTTGAAATCCTGTTACTTAAAAATGCCCTGGTCTTCCAGGACTCCTGCAGTGGTAAATTCATTATTCGATTCTTGTCTTTGTTACTCTCATGATTGTCAGTTACTTGTCATTTCCCACACTAGACTGAAAGCTTCTCAAGGATCAGAGTTGGGCTTTTCTTCCTGGTATCTGGAATCAGATAGAAGTTAGGAGCTCAAGAAACTTGAATGAATGAATGAATGAATGAATGAATGAAGAAGCTTTCATATGTGCTGGGAACTGCACTGGATATTACAGACATGGAAGGTAACACAGAATTTATATTCAGATAGCAAGGGAGGGACTTCAGAGGAGGGCAGTAGAGCATGGTGAAGAAGTAAATCTAATCCATAAAGGATGCTAGAGTAGAGTCAGGAGTAATTGATCTGCTGTCTTCCAGGAGCTGATAATTGTGCCCTGACTTGAAGTGTTTAGGCTTGGCTACACGGTTGCTACAACATATATTTTAAAAATTTTCAACAACTTATCCTACTATAATTTCTCAGATGATTACTTAGGATTCTTTTTTTTCCATTTCCTTTTATGAAAATCATTTTGAACCCAAATTTTATTTATGATGTTTTAAAATTTTTAAGGAGCCCAGAATTTATGTATGATTTAAAAACATTAGGTACTACTAAATTAATAAGATGTTTTTATTACTTCTTTTAAGCTATAATTTATCAATTTTTTAGAGACTGGTAATTTCAAATTATTTTGCAGTTGTCTGTTTTCATTATCTTTAGTAAAATACAGAATATGGAAAAGAATATGATTTTAAAATTTGGTATTTGTTGGATGCTATGGACATTTGACAGGAAATATATTTGTAGATGGATGTGCAGTCCTTTGATCATGTTATTAAAAGATGAGAATCTGTAATTATTTATCAATAATACACAATCTAAATGGTGCTTACACCAAAATTTTCTATGTTAGAAGATGAAGATATGTATAGGTTATTTAATTGAAATATAAGGTAAGTCATATGATAGACTTTTATATTTAACTTCCAAATTGTGTTTTAAAGTAATGTTGATTTAGAATACTCATCATAATAATTTACCTCTTTATATTTTTGAATGCTTTTATTTTTAGAAATATACTCAGAAATTCTTAGTTGTAGTTTAAAGATAAATTTTTACCATACAGTTCTAGTCTTTCTGCCAGTAGGAGAAGTGCTAAGATGATTCAGGGCATAGTAACATTTGACCCCTACAAAACAACCTTATGAAGTCTATGTGAACAAAATACATGCAAGAGAAAACTGGATCTAAGGCTTTTGAACTTTGAGTGTGATGATGTAATTAGGAAGTGACAATGTCAGTACTTACATTTGTTTTCTCATCCACAAACCTTGTCGTCAATGTGTAGACTGAGTGGTAGAATTGAATGGTGCCAACTATTCTTTGTTAATTTTTAAAATTACTTGAATAGTAAAGATTTTTTTTATAACTGAACATAACTCAATTAATGGCTAAAATGTCATGTGTAGGAGGGGATCTTTAACTTGGAACAATCACATTTATTGAGGAATGTTTAGAAACTTTAATAATAGATGTTTGTACTTTTTTTCCTTTTGTACTAGGATTGAATTCAGAGGCATTTAAGGACTAAGCCACATCCCAGCCCTATTTTGTATTTTATTTAAGAACAGGGTCTCACTGAGTTACTTAGCACATCACTTTTGCTGAGGCTGGCTTTGAACTTGTGATTCTCCTGCCTCAGCCTCCTGAGCCTGGCTCTGTACTTCTTGAATTATAAGCAGACACTATGTCATAAACACTTAATTATTAAATTGTATGTTATATTTTGTTTTGTTTTTTAAGACAGTCTTTTTTCATTCAGGACATTACTGTATAAATTTATTAATTATATCTATGTTTACAAATACATATATATTACTTATATGTGTGTGTACATATATATTATAAACATATATGTATGTGTATAGATACACATATATGTACATAAAATTATTTTAATTTCACTTTAGGAAATACTGTCTAAGCATTCTCTGTGGCTTAAGGGGCTTTAAATCATTACAGAATTTAGTTTTAAACTGCTGAGAACTTTAAGTTTTTTCACTGAAACATTCTACTCACAAATTATGTGGCACTTGATAGAATCTTAACACATTTTCGTTTTTCCAAAACCTTCTTACATTATGGCAATTGTTGAGTGCCCTAGATGATTCATAGAACAGTGTTAAATTATGTATTTTGACCTTGAGTATTTTCATTTTGTACTAAAGTTACTTTTATCTGCTTGTTCATCAAAATAAACATTGCATACTGCTTCTTGAAATTTATTTTGTTGTGCAAACATAATATATCTTTTCTGAATATTTATATTGTAACAAACTATTTTTACAGCTCTGTTTTATGTTTTTAGAGTCATTATCTTTTCTTATTTAACACAATATTTCCAGGACCATTTATAATTTATTGAGGATTTGATGAGACAAGAGTTCACCTGCTGGTAGCTCTGACTCTGTAATATGGTAATATCTCAGTTCTGATTGCAGTCTCCTTCAGAAGGAATGAACTGTTATTTCAGATTGTTGAGTGAAGTTTATAAAGATGACAGGCTGCACCAGAGAGATCATTCTTGAATTAGGGATCCTTGAAACAGCCTAGGTCATGTGCTTTATACCATGTCTTGCAAAAGCACTAGCAAAACCAACAATAAAATAGTGCAGATCACCAACTTTGCCAAATACAGGTCTTGATTATGTGTAGCTGATCAGTTTTTATTTTCAATGACTGATAATTATTTTCAAGTAACAAGACGAGCTTAGTAGGAGAAAATATAAATTGTTTTTATGGCAATTTTCTACTTATGATCACAGAAAGACAAAGTAAAATGTTTAGATATTTTGGAAAATTTGAATTTTCCATGATATTTTTAATCTTTCAAATTTTTTTCTTATTTTGAAACATTGTACTTGACATTTTGATATCACCTTTAATGAAGATTTATTAGTTATCATTTACAATGTTTTTAATCTTGAATGGTATTTATTATTAACCTCAATTCACTAGAATATATTAATAGACTGTTCTGTGCAGTCTCAGAGAAGCATCAACTTGGTATCTACTAGCCTCATCCTGAATATGGGTGTCTTTTAAGTTGGCTACTGGCTTCTTGAGAAAGAATGAGAAAATGTCCTATGAGGGAGAACTTTATAAATGTCAGTTATTTATTTCATAATCCTATTTTATAGTTAACTCTAGTGATGAGATTAAGTATACCAAATATTTTTTTGTCCAACTCATTTAAAGGCTGTCCTTTGACTCTTTTTTTATTTTTTGCAAACATTTCTTTTTGATCCCTCATTTTTGTTTTATATCTACGGGGTCAATTCACAATAATTTATATTGCCAAAGGCGCCATGTAAATTCAACAATCACCATATATATTTTTGATTCTATTAAAATAGATAAATATTTTCTGATGCATAAAAATTTTGATTCTTTTTTAAAAAAGAGATGTATTTTTCTGATGTGCCAAATAAATCCTTGCTATCAAGAATCTCACAAATTAATAATAGTCATATAATTGCTAGGATGAAAAATTACTGAAGAAAGCAAGATACAACTTGGGTTCTGAAGAGAGCTCAGATTTTATTGGGAGATTCTAGCATGACTGAAGAGTTGGAAGACGGGTGGGGGGGTTGTAAAAGAGTTTCAAGGCACAGGGAAAGCGAATGTGAAATGCAGGTAGACTTCAGCACACCTTGGGGAACGTAAGCTAAAACTGGGATGCTTTAAAACAATGCTAAGCAGGAAGTGTGAATCAGGCGGTATAGCGATACCAGACTTCAAACTATACTACAGAGCAATAGTAACAAAAACAGCATGGTATTGGTACCAAAACAGGCGGGTGGAACAATGGTACAGAATAGAGGACACAGAAACCAATCCACAAAACTACAACTATCTTATATTTGATAAAGGGGCTAAAAGCATGCAATGGAGGAAGGATAGCATCTTCAACAAATGGTGCTGGGAAAACTGGAAATCCATTTGCATCAAAATGAAACTGAATCCCTTTCTCTCGCCATGCACAAAAGTTAACTCTAAATGGATCAAGGAGCTTGATATCAAATCAGAGACATGGCATCTGATAGAAGAAAAAGTTGGCTATTATCTACATACTGTGGGGTCGGGCTCCAAATTCCTCAATAGGACACCCATAGAGCAAGAGTTAACAACTAGAATTAACAAATGGTACTTACTCAAACTAAAAAGTTTTTTCTCAGCAAAAGAAACAATAAGAGAGGTTTACAGGGAGCCTACATCCTGGGAACAAATCTTTACTCCTCACACTTCAGATAGAGCCCTAATATCCAGAGTATAAAAAGAACTCAAAAAATTAGACAAAAAGACAACAAATAACCCAATCAACAAGTGGGCCAAGGACCTGAACAGACACTTCTCAGAGGAAGACATACAGTCAATCAATAAGTACATGAAAAAATGCTCAACATCGCTAGCAGTCAGAGAAATGCAAATCAAAACCACCCTAAGATACCATCTCACTTCAGTAAGATTGGCAGCCATTATGAAGTCAAACAACAAGTGCTGTCGAGGATGTGGGGAAAAGGGTACACTGGTTCATTGTTGGTGGGACTGCAAATTGGTGCAGCCAATTTGGAAAGCAGTATGGAGATTTCTTGGAAAGGTGGGAATGAAACCACCATTTGACCCAGCTATTCCCCTTCTCGGTCTATTCCCTAAAGACCTAATAAGAGCATGCTACAGGGACACTGCTACATCGATGTTCATAGATGCACAATTCATGATAGCAAGATTGTGGAACCAACCTAGATGCCCTTCAATAGATGAATGGATAAAGAAAATGTGGCATTTATACACAATGGAGTATTATTCTGCATTAAGAAATGACAAAATCATAGAATTTGGAGGGAAATGGATGGCATTACAGCAGATTATGCTAAGTGAAGCTAGCCAATCCTTAAAAAACAAATGCCAAATGACTTCTTTGCTATAAGGGGATTAACTAAGGACAGTGTAGGGACGAAGAGCAGGAGAAGAAGATTAACATTAAATAGGGATGAGAGGTGGGAGGGAAAGGGAGGGAGAAGGGAAATTGCATAGAAAGGGAAGGTGATTCTCAGGGTTATACAAAATTACATACAAGAGGAAGTGAGGGGTAAGGGAAGAATAATACAAGTGGAAGAAATGTTTTGCAGTAGAGGGGGTCGAGAGAGAAGAGGGGAGGGGAGGGGAGGGGAGGGGGGATAGTAGAGGATAGGATAGAGAGCAGAATTCATCAGACACTAGAATGGCAATATGTAAATCAATGGAAATGTAACTGATGTATCTGATGTGATTCAGCAATCTGTATACGGGGTAAAGGTGGGAGTTCATAACCCTTTTGAATCAAACTGTGAAATATGATATATCAAGAAAGATGTAATGTTTTGAACGACCAACAATAATAAAAAATAAAAAAAAAACTGGGATGCTTTTTCAGGGCATAACTGTAAGAAGTTAGGAATGAGTAGAATAAATCTTATGTGTTGGAGGTTGTGGAAGAGAAAGTGGAAAAGGTGGATTTGGACTCGAGAGTTTTTGATAACCAGGCATTGATGGGATCCAGACTTTACTGAGATTCATGTGACTATAAGTGTAGAACATGCTGGAGACAAGTGAAGCTAAAAACCACTGGAAGCCATTACATCATTGGCTATGTAAAAGCTTCTAGGCAGGGGTGTGCATTTAGGAACTAACTAGATATGTGGTAGGAGTGGAGATTAAGGAGAGGTATAAGGAAATATTTTGGTGACTAGTAGGTGATGACAAAAATCAAAATCAAAATATTATCACATGAGTTTAAGCAATAAATTGTTTTAATAACATAGTCACACTCTTGTTTCTATCTCTGATATAAATAATTCCTTATTGAAATTTGGGTCTCCCCAAGGTTCCACAACTAGGCTAGGGTCTACTTGAGGTTATGCAAATAATCTAAGGTAGGAACTTCAAGGAAAGCCCCAAGATCTTCTGTCCATTATATGAATTTTGAGATTCCCTTATTTTAATATCACTATTTTTTCTGTGAAATTTTAAAATCACATTTTTATATTTCCTAAAATAGTTGACTTCATGAAATTGGATGAAAATTTCTTACATTTTTTTTTCAAAACATATGTTGTGATGGATGCCTGAATATTTACCATGAAATGAACATCTTAATGCTTTAGGATTCTCTGTATTTTTCTACATGTGAGTGAATTTAATTTTGATGGGACAAATCTGATAGGATGATATCTGAGATGGTAAGAAGATTCATTTGATATAAAGTTTAAGTAAATTAGCAAACTGAAAAGCTCAAACTTGAACCCAAGGTCTTTTGATTCCTACTCCAGAACAGCTTTAATTGTAGGAAGAGATGTTAATTATTTCTCCCTTTACTACAATACAATTTCAGATCTGAACAAAAATTTAATATATTAATTATTAATTAACACATTATAATATGTTATAATTATTAAATATATAATTAATACATAATGATTATTATTTAATTATAACAATTATTGTAGGGATTGACAAACTTTTCTGGTGAGTAAATATTTTTACCTTTAGAGGGTAGGTAGTCTTTGTTCAAATGATCATTTCTAGCATTGTAGTGCAAGAGCAGACATAGTTGATATAGTAAGGAAATGGATGCAATAATACTTTATTCACAAAAGTAGGTTGCAGGCAGATTCTGTACCAATCTCTGATCTACTCCCCATGAGCCTTATTTCTGAGAGAAAAAGCTGTAGTAAATCCAGAAAGTTTATTAGACTTGTTTAGGTTTCTTTGGGCTGGAACCTAACAATCTATTTCATCTTGTTGCTTTTGAATCTAATCTCTCTCTATCTAAAGAGCCATTTAATAATCAATCCGGTTGGCAATGTCTGCATCTTCCCTCTCCTCAGCTCTAAAGATGTAAATGTTATTGTAATTGGCCATTTTATGGTGCCCATGGGCTTTGTTTAGGTAATCGATAATGTCTTAATTGCATGGACAAAAGTTAGTCGATTATATTTTTTTCCGGAGACTTGCAGACATCCAGTCCCTTGAGCTGTTGCTCTTTCTTTCTTCAAGATTCTTCACTCTGCAGCTTTGTGAAGCAAAGTCTTTAATAAGCAAATTTAACAGCAATTGTATCACTTTAACGTTGCATTTAGACTCCTAACAGATCACAGGGAACAGAACTGTTCTTTGAATCTTCTCCATCTCATGTTCCAAGGGAAGATGGTTAATTTTAACTTGATACTTATATTTACCATCTGAAATAAAATATTTGTATAATTGTACTATGTAGTATTCATTTTATCTTTATTTGAAAGATGCAATATGTTTGCATAAAATAGCATAATATGAAACAACAAAATATTTTCCAAGTGCTTTTGATTTGTAATGCAAGTATGAATTCTGCTGGCAATTTTAGTCAAAGGCCAGAATTTTACTTCTATAGTCAGAGCCTGGGAGATTTGATTTTAGAAAACCTATCTTTATTACATTTTCTACTTCTAAAAGACTCTGTGTTTTATATTAGTGTCAGGCTGGTTTTGTTTCTCCACGGAGCTTGGAGTTTAAACTAGAAGATTAAAAACAAGATAGGAGACTTTTCTGCTCAGTTATCCCCTTTCCTGTGTGTGTGTGTGTTGGGAGCCAGCGACCACACCCTGAATATGGTGCTGGTCTCTGCTTCCGCTTCGCTAAGCGGTTAGAGTTGTTAGAGGTAAACAACTCCTTGTAAGGCTGTGGGGCTGGGCTCTGGCCTGCTTCTGCTGCGCTGTACCTATTAGACTTTTCCACGTGGTGCTAGTTCATTGGTGTGGCTGGGTACTTAAGCTAGGGCAGACCGACCACTCGCTCTCTTGTTCCTGTTTTCTCATCATGATTCAAAGGTCCTGAGTAAACTGCTGAAAGAAGAATCCTGTGTCATGTTTCCCTTGCCGGCGAGGGGTCGCGGCATGTGTGTATGTTTGTGTGTGTGTGTTGTGTTGTGTGTGTTTATTCTAAGTATTCGAAATTAACTATTAACAATCCAACCATGTCGTTTTTAATTTGGGATGAAATTTGATGATATACATCCAATTCATTAATTTTTTTTTTCTCATGCAGGAGGAAATTGAAACTATTTTCACACCATTGTAAAAAACTCCCCTTTAAGCAGAGAGAGGAGCCACAAAATGATCCATGGTTATCTTTTTTGTGTCTGTTTCTACTTTTGCTGTCTCCACTATAACAAATGATAACAAATGAGATCATATGGAGTTGAAACTCTGGTGGTTGCTATAGGGAAAATATGAATGCAGAATGAAACTTAATATCAGGCAGTGGTGGTATTTCCTATTTGTAGCAGACTTAAAGTAAACACATAGTTAAGTGCAAAAGCCAGAAATTATTCTCCCATTGTATCCCGAGAATAATCTGAGGTTGCATAGGAGAAGAAAATATTTGGGTAATTTGGAAAAAAATAATTTAGAAACTAAAGCGTTTTGACAATCAAGTGTTGAGGATTTTGAAAAAGAAAGAAAAAATGATCAGTACTTTACCCTTGGATACTTAGGGAATTAAAAAAAATTCCTGTAGTTATAAATGTACAGAATGCCTTTATTTTGTTTACTTTTATGTGGTGCTAGGGATCAAATTCAGTGCCTCACATGTGCTAGGCAAGCAGTCTGCCACTGAGTTACAACCCTAGCCCCTATTTGGGAAATTTTTTCAAACAGTCTTTGAAAATATTTGAAACTAAAAAATTGAAGGAAAAATAGATAAACTTCAAAATGGAATGATAAAAATAACTATTAAAACTAAAAACTAATAGTAACAACTGAATAAGTACTAATTCAATAATAATTCATGCTGTATTGTATTTTAAAAAAGTATCTCTTATTTTTTCATCCTTGGTAGAATTTTGTTTCTTAGTACATTAATTAAAAAGTAGATGTTAATCTATATGAACAATTGAAGCTGTGCACCTAGATAGAAGATGCTAAGAGAATTTTTTTTGTGTGATATTGTGTCTTCATACTAGGAAGGAGTAGGCAAGCTAGGATTGATTTGCCATAATTAGTACTTAAATTTTTGTCAAATATTGTGTTTAAGAAAGGGAAGAAGTATGTTTTCTTCACAGTATTGGTAGGATTTTTATGTAATATAGGTTCAGGGTTATTGATTATATATTTTATCTCTTTCATTATTCCTTTAGATTTTTTATAATCAGCATTTTCTTTGAGCTCTTTGAATATTGTTATAAATTATTATTTTATAATAGAAACATTTCAAATATTCATAATTTGTTGCATTTGGGCAAAGTAAATTTCAATGTCAACAGGAAAAAAAAACAGGTATACTATGAGCCATAAGCGTATTAGATAATTTAAGCAGAACTGAGTTAGAATAAGTTTTGAACACACAAAATGATTTCCAAATGAATTTTACTTAATTTGAGCACATTTCTAACATTAGATTGATTGTACTTTTGTTGTAATCAAGTAAATAAAGAGTTAATTCTTTGAAAAGTAAAGAACTTTTATGAAGCAATGAAAAAATTATCTTTCCTAGAATTGCTCTTGAATTATCTTTACAAAAAGCAGCATCATTCCAAAAAAAGTACAGAATAAAGGTCATGTACAAAATCTAACTTGAAAGGCTTTAAATATGTATTCTTGGACCTTAAGAAGAGTAGTGACATATGAGTTTGATTATAGTTTCAAGGATACATTTAAATGCTAGGACTGCATTTAAACATTTCAACATACACAATGATATTACGTTCTGGGAAAATGCCACCCAGTGGTTATTTTTAACATAATTATAGATATCTGACTGTTTGTCTTTGAAATAAATTATTAAAAAGAAGATATTCATGAAAAAATTGGAATTCTTCATAGTTTAAATCATATTTATCATAGAAAATTCATAATAAACTATTCAAATGAAGATTTGTTTTATTTGTGCAATTAATTGTTCAAATTCACTTTACAGAACGTTGGGTTAATTTAATTCCTTCTAGTTATTAACATTGTGCTTCTATTGGAATTATTAATGAAAATGAGAAAACATGGTTTGGGGGCATTTAAGTAAAAAAAATATTAGGGTGATTAAAATATAGAAAAAAGAAAGAAATAGCTGTAAGTTTCTTTTCACTGTAGTTTTGGTTTCTTCCTTCCAGGATTCAAATTACGAACATTTTTACTTTGTGTGTTGTTTTCCTCCATCTTACAGATTGTCTTAAATTTTACCACAGTGGACCTATACAAGAGTAGTTTGTGTTGGTATGACTACATTGAAGTAAGAGATGGGTACTGGAAGAAGTCACCTCTCCTTGGTAAGTGCTTACTTATCTCCTATGTGGTTAGACAAGTATTCTGTCCTGTATAGACACCATCTGTTGTCTCAAGGGTCATCTTAGAGTTTAAATGTATGTAGTCTACATTGCTTTTATTTCGACTACCCTTTTCCAAACATACTCAGAGAAATGAAGACATTGATTAATTGACTTAAATTAACTTAATTACAAGTGGATATTTGGATCTGAACGTAATGCTTGAGCATAGCTTTTTCATATATTAGGGTTATAATGATAATTCTTCAGTATTTTCTTGTTTTTTCAGTTTCATAATTGTGATTTTTAATTCATAATTTTTAAACATTTATTTTTTAGTTGTATGTGGACACAATACTATTTTTATTTTATTTCTATGTGGTGCTGAGGATCAAACATTTTGATGAAACAAAAACAAGATCAGGTGTGAATATATTCTGTGGGTGTTCTGTGTTTGCTGAGGCAGTAGCATGTGTTCTGTCAGGTATTTGATAGATTCTTCCTGTGCCAAGCACATTCGTTGTTTCTATAGACATTGCTGGTTTTTCTTCCAAGAGTTTTTCTGTGGCTGAGAAAACAAAAACACTTGTAGTTTGTGTCATTAGCTGTAGCCAGATTTGGTCCCCATGTAAATCTGACATCAGTGCTTAACCACAGACCACACTATTAATTTGTATGAGGTGGTTTACTGTCGCCCTGTTTAACTTAAGAGGTGAGAGCTGTTGTGAGCGTGTGTGCTTCTATGTGGATATTTTCTTAATTTTTCCTTTTTTTTGAGATTGTGGCTGCTTTTATTTTTAGAAGTAGCTTTGTTTAGCCATGTTGATGTGTTAGACAGATTTCTTTTTTCTGAACATCCAAAACCTGCTGAATGGACACTCTTAGATTAAAAGTGACAGCAGTCTGAGTAAGTTGGAGATCTGTGGAAATGTTTAAAAATAGGGAAGTAATGAAGAATTAAAGTAATGTGAACAGTCAGGTTGAGGAAAACATTGTCTTGTACGTTTAGTTTCTTAGCCTAGATGAAGCCATATGTTATATACATTTGTGTATTCTAAAGGAAACATTTCATTAAGCTCATATAAATCTGAAGCTAATATTTGAGTTATGTCCACCAGACTGACTCAATGTGATATGGTCTTCATGTGAAAAGATTTCTCCACCATTTCTTGTAAAACTTTAGCACTCATAGTGCTTGCCCTATATTCATCTGGAAAGGTGTAAGCATTATAAAAACTCAGGAATTATAAAAAGTCCATATCTTCTGAGCAAGAGATTAATTTCAACAGATTTTCCTGGCAATTTTCATGCATACTATCGCTTAAAATGCACTATAGGAACCTCTAATTTATTTTGCATCTTGGGAAGATATTGTTCTTTCTTTTCAATGTTGATAAATTTGCTTTATTTAAATTGGCTACCAGTTTTCTCATATTAAAATTATGCATGATGTCATTTTCAGAGGCACACAAAAGTAGATAGAAATGTCATGTATTTATAGAATTATTTCATGTGCTTTGTCACATTTAAACATTTGTCATTATGTGAGTTCCTAGAACCCCAAGGTAGACATACAGTGAATTTTTGTGGAAGGGTTGCATAAGAAAGGAAGAAACAATAGTTAGTATTGCATCTATTTTTCATTATTTTTACCTCTGGATATGCAATTAGAAAACGTCACATCTCAGACTGAAGTCTTATAGTAATATTGGTTATTCTGCCTATAATTCCACCAATTGCAACTTTATAGATGAGATAGTGTATGCAGTAAGTTTCTTGGAGTATCCCAGATGTTGTCCTGATGGGTTCTCATTGACCCTGGCTAGAGAACCAACTTCTGTTTGGACCAGGAGCACATTTGTCAACAAGTCACTCTCCTGCTTACTGACCAGATGGAGACTTGAACCAGTGTCTTGAGGGACTTGTGTCTTTTCTGTTTTTCACCTTGATGTTTCATGGGTCCATCTGTAAATATCCTTTTTGAATTAACTCTTCTTACCAAATGTGATGATAATACTGACATCAGTTGTTTGATAGTTTATAAATATATATGAAGAGAATGTTTTATTAATTTTTATTAAATAAATATTAAGGCACTATTCTAACTCTGATCACTAGGGATAGAGATACTAGCCAAACTAGGTTTTATATGTATAGTTTGTAGCTAATGTAGAAAGCAAGTAGAACACAGAATCATATTTATTTGGTGCTCTTTATTCTTTCATTTCTTTTAGGTAGATTCTGTGGGGACAAGGTGCCTGAAGTTCTTACCTCTACAGACAGCAGAATGTGGATTGAGTTCCGTAGCAGCAGGAACTGGGTAGGAAAAGGGTTTGCAGCTGTCTATGAAGGCAAGTCACATTGAAGTTAAGAAATGAATATATTTTAGATCTCTCAGCTAAGTGTCCTTTTCCCCCCAATTTCATTAAAATGATTTTGTGACCATATTTAAAAGTTTTAAATTATAACATTTTGTGAACATGCATTTCAATATTCACAAATTATCTTTATAAAAAATTCTCCAGACATTAAAACTGTTAAAAAACTGCCAGTTTTCTTGTATCAATGATATAATAACAACAAAATGTGCTCAGAGAGGTGTGGGAGAAAAAATCCAAATGGCACAAAGTGTTTAAAATTTGTTTCACAATACTATTAAAATAGTATGAAGACATTATTTTCCTTTGTCCTGAATTTGTACGTATTTGGTCCCAGCACTACTGAAATAGTCTATTATAGGAAACTGCACAGAAAGTAATTGTGCACATTTCTAAAGCATGCTTTGTCTAAATCAGAGAGTCAGCATTCAAGGAAGAATTTATTGCATGCTTTGTCCTATGCTTCTCTAAAACAATAAGATAGCATTGTGCTTCCTGGCTTTAAAAACAGCCCCTTACTCACCATGTGGTAGACAGCGGAGATCCTTGCTTGTATAGGAGTTTAGGTAATTTCCAAGACAGAGATTTTTGATTCCCTTAAACTTTTAAGTGAATGGAAGCATTTTGCTTTAAAGATTAACTGCACAGTGGTGAAGAGGAGTATTTGGATGAAGCCACAGATGTTGAGCACATGATGCTAGCTCACTGCCAGAGGCCCATTCAGCTCTGTTCAGGGTGAAGCTTGTCTGCTGATGAGATATTTTACCTGTGGTCAAAGCAGTTCAGGAAATCATAGAACAAACTCACATAGAATATATTTATAAAATTCCTAAAGGCTTATATAAGTTTAAGACATATTCATTTTTTCAGGGGTGAAAATGTGACATAAGAGTGATCAACAATTATATATTCCTTGACTGATAGTGATCTACTGTTTATAGTTAAGAGAACTACATGTTTTACCCTCTAAATCTGCACAACAGTATAACCAGCCAACTCTGATTTTTTTTTATAACCTGGTTTTTATGTTCTTAGTTACTGGAACTGAACTTCAATATTGGCTTAATAGAAAATGAAAATGAAGTGCCATGTCTAGTTCTATTTATTTACTTATTTTTGCTTTCTTCAGCTATCTGTGGAGGTGAGATACGCAGAAATGAAGGGCAGATTCAATCTCCTAATTACCCTGATGACTATCATCCGATAAAAGAGTGTGTGTGGAAAATAACGGTGTCAGAGGGCTACCATGTGGGACTGACCTTTCAGGTCTTTGAGGTAAAGTCTTTTAGGTGACCTTCATGGGGCATCTTCTCCATAAATGACAGTGGCATTTAAGGGAATCCTCATTAAACCAGTAAAAAAACAGAGAATTGGCCTTTTAATCAGTGAAGAAACAAAGGATCAGCTATAAAATGTAACATCAAGAGTGAAAGTTTTTTTAAAATTTTTTCTCTCTTTCCTCTTGCTACAGACTTTTTTAAGAAGATTAATGCGAGTTTACATTAACTTCGCTATTTGAATTAGGATGTTTGAAGTGCTGACAATAGGGTTTTTTTTTTATTTTTGACAAATGTGTGGGCTTATTTCACAAGACTACTTGGAGGGTCCATTAAGTAATAGGACTTTTATTTCTCTTCTACGAGGTTAAAAGGTAGACAATCTTTTTTTTTGTTGTTGTTGCTGGGAGAAAAATCTTTTTTTTTTTTCTTTTTGCTTTTTACCTGTTAACACAGATCATTGTTTACATCAAATATAGAAATTCAAGTGTTCTTAGGAGTTTTCAACTTCATCAAAAATATTTGTCAGGAAGATCAGAGGCACCATTTTATTATTAGATGAAGGAGTAGAATAAACTAAAGATGAATCAGAATTCTGGATCAAAGTCAGGGTCTCAAATGACTAGGCCCAAGCTGGTTAAAGTGTAATGTTTCGTGGAACAAGAGAAACTGAAGTAGTGATTTGAAGAAAAGAAATGGGGGAGTTTTCCAGGGACTCTAGAGCATGTTTGCATCAAATAGTCACTTGAG
Source organism: Ictidomys tridecemlineatus (assembly GCF_052094955.1). Taxonomy (NCBI): domain Eukaryota; kingdom Metazoa; phylum Chordata; class Mammalia; order Rodentia; family Sciuridae; genus Ictidomys; species Ictidomys tridecemlineatus. Next base: position 643,709 of record NW_027521185.1, on the reverse strand, counting down.
AAATAGAGGCCAAGGTGAAGAAGTGAAGACAAACAATGAGATGGTGCTGGATCTAGATGCCATGATTGGAGATTCTCTATGCTGATCAGAAGCTTGATTTACTGTGTAAGTTGTCAAAAGGCAGTAAAGGGCCCGTCTATCAACAGCTAGGTTGCTCTTGCCACCGAGGGCAATGATCAGGGTCCAGGCTGTGGATCTATAACAGGAGCCTCAGGGGAATCTATACATTTTCATAAGCCCAGAGATCTTAACACACACTCTGTAAGCTGGCGTTCTGTATTTCTTTTGTACTTTTCTCTATCTTCTTCCCCTTCCATGTGTCATTTAGTTTCCTAGATATTTTTCTCAACATGAAAAAAAAAATTTCTCTGCTTTGATCAGGATGTTGTATTTTATGCTCAAAACTACTTTCCATTTTTGGTAATCTTGGTTCTGAAATTATCTGACTCACATTTGAGTTTTGTTATTTCATGGACACATAGGAGTGCAAATATTGTTTAGATAGACTAATTAACAAGGAACTAAGATTGAATGAAAGATTTTCACCTGCAATTCAGACTGGAACTGATTATTGAAAAATTATCTACCCAATGGTCATATTACCTGTATTTTGGGATATTTCAAGAATTAAGACATTAGCTGTCTTTCAATATATAACTCATTTGGTTATGGAATTCTCTCATTACAGAAATGATGTCAGACAAGGCATTCATCCCATGCACCTAAGAACAAGGAAAGATGAAATTACTGGCTTGGCTGTCTGTGCTTTTATTTTTTATGTATCAATGTAATAACTTATATTCTTCAAAAACAGGATAGGTTTTGGACAAATAGGAAACATTTGCAACAGGCTGTTCCTGACATGTCATTTAATACTTGTTGGCCAATTAAATGAATACATGATTACTATGCTTTGGGATTGAGAAAAGCCAGGTAATAGTCTGACTGATAATACCTTTTGTTTTCTACAGTTTACTGTCCTTTCTTCATTTTTCCATATATCCCTTATGTTTCTGCCTGTTTCACTTAGATACTGGGCATATTTCAATGCGTAACCACACCAAACTTTTATCATCCTCATTACAACCACTCTTTCTCAACTCACCTGAGTTCTACCTCAGCATTTGGTGTCACCATTTACCTACAGAATATCCTTAATTCTATTTTTCCCCTTAAGCCTCCTCGTGAGGCTCTGAGCATATTCCATTAGTTTTGTCTTCAAATTATGCACATACATCATGACTTCGTAACAATTTCTGGCTGCCACCCTGTCCCTGTCCTCACCTCTTCATTTGGAACTCTTGCTGAGCACCTCAGGTCTCAATTCTTTCCCTACCTGTCCTGTTCTCTATAGAATGGCCAGAATGATGCTGTTTCAAGTTAAGGTGGATGGTGACGTTACTTACAATCACCTTCCTGGTTTACATCAAACCTAGAGTAAAATCCAGACTCAATTATGGAGCAAGACACTCTGCAATTCAGTCTTTAATATCCTTCTTTCTCTTCCTATGTCAGCTAGCATCCAGGACCTTCCTATGTCATGGCATTTGACACTGATATTTACCTACATCTAGATCTTTGCTCTTATTCCTTCCTCACATCATTCAGATCTCTCTTTATTGCTTTTTTTGATACTGGGGATTGAACATGGAAGCATTTTACCACTTAGCCTCACACCCAGCACTCTTAATTTTTTTGTTATTGTTGTTTTTATTTTTGAGATAGAGTCTCATCAAGTTGCTTAGGGCCTCACTAAGTTGCTGAGGCTGGTCTTGAAGTTGGGATCCTTCTGCATCCAGCCTCCTGAGTTGCTGAGATTACAGGCCTGCACTACTGTGCCTGGTGTATTGCCTTCTTTAAAACTACTTGCTCACAATGCTTTAAAACATTTTCTTACCCTACAGTTTTTAAACCATCACTCTTTCATTTTATTTCATTATATTTACAACAACTGGAATTTATGCCATGAATCTGTTTGTTTACATGTTTATATGTTCATTTATATGTTTATATGTTCATTACTAGTTATAGGAACTGAACTTCAATATTGTCTTAATAGAAAACTAAATTACCCCTACCTCCTAATATTATCACCTTGGGACTTAGGATCTCAATGGTGACATTCTGGGTAGAATATCTTTCTCCTTAGTTCATACCTTTCTGGGAATTTATGCCACAGTTTCATCTTTCCCAGTATGACCTGGATTTTAATATAAGTAAAGAACATAAGCCTAAGTATCTTTGTTAATGAATTTTGGGCATCTTTGAGAAGAGGACCTTTTGGAGGGACCAAATATTTATACTATTTGAAAAGTGCTTTGGCCTGAATGTTTGCATGCCCTGAAATTTATACTTTGAGATCCTAATTCCCAAGGTTATGGTATTAGTGATGGTCTCACTAAAATATGATTGATCACCAAAGGATAAGGATTTTACCTGTTGCTGATGCCTATATCTCCAGCACTAATGACTTCAAGATTAATAGTTGATAATAGAACAGATGGATAGATACATGTAGGTGTTTGAATGAAAATTAATGAAGTCTCATGGATGGAAATAAAGATCTCCTTTCAGTATCAAAAGTATATAGGTTTCTATGAAGAAGGATACAATCCTAGTCAGATAAGTTAGATTTAGAGGACTTGGTAGGCTGTGTGACTGAATTTAGGCTGGAGATCCTGAGTCCTCCTAAATCTGAAACTGATAAGGATTTAGAGTTGCCTAAATCTAGATATAGAAACTGAGCTTAGGCCATTGACCAAGTATCACACCAGCCAGCACTAAAATTCATGTACACTTGATTTTATTTGCAAATTTGCCTATTCAGTAAAATTTGTGCAAGCCAAAAATAAATATTCATCATGCTTTTTGGATCATTTAAAGTCATGCATAGAGCAACTAACATGGATATTACCAGCTGTGATGTGCTTTTCTGGGAAAACGTGTGTTAGATAAGCCTCACTCAGGAATGAGTCATAGTGTTGTTGGCTGTGAGTTTAGTGTTCATGAATTGCCAGTATATTAAGGTGTCCTTAAATAGAAACACACATAAAACAAGGCTATGTACAGATTGGTTGATAAAAATTTTATGAATAGAATCTTACAAAAACCTAACACTATAATTTCCTGGGAGCAATGAATCAATCTGCTAATTCACTGTTCTCAGCAACTTTATAGAACACACTAACGACACACAGTAGTTATCAATAATCAGTTGAATATATTTTCTTAATTGTCGTACTATGCCTTAGATGGTTTATTTAGTCAGTTATCTGTTTACATACTTATTTTTGTTTACACATCATGTTTTAAATTTGCATATTATGTATTTTATATTGAAAATACATAATCAAAGATAATGTCATCCCAAATTCTCAATGTTTATTGATTTTGCCTAACAAAACAATTTTTAGTCACTTAACTGAGTCATAAACTCTTTTCAAAAACTGTCTTACTTTTCTTCTTTATTCTCTGTTACTCTAAAAAGGCCACCAAGATAAAACTCATCATTCTGTTGAGAGCTACTGTAAAAACAAACTTATTAGATCTCCTTTATGGGAATTTATGCCACAGTTTCATCTTTCCCAGTATGACCTGGATTTTAATATAAGTAAAGAATGTAAGCCTAAGTGTTTCTGTTAATGCTTATCAGGTATATTTGAGGAGAGGACCTTTTGGGGGAGGGACAAAATATTTATACTATTTGAAAAGAGCTTTGGGTGTCCTGAATGTTTGCATGTCCCAAGATTTATACATTGCAATCCTAACTCCCAAGGTGATGGAATTAGGAGGTGAGGGGGGTAATCAGGATGTGATTAGTATCTTAGGTTCCTGTGTAGTCAAGAAGCACAGCAGGATGTGATTAGGTCAGAAGGGTGGAGCCCTGATGAATCTGATTACTGAACTGGTGAAGAGGGCCTAGAGAGCTTCTACCACAGGAGGACATAGTGAGAATGTGCTAACTTGTAGAGGGCTCTAACCAGACACTGATCTGCCAGTGCCTTGATCTTGGACTTCCCACCTCCCAAGCTGTCAGAAATAAATTTCTAATGTTTATAAGCCACTCTGTCTATGGAAGTTTCTTATAGCATCCCCAGTGTAGAGTAAGATAGAAAACTTTCTCTTTTCTTATGGGATGCAGTATTTTAACACTAATATATGGAAGTAAATTTGTATATCAACTTAGATTATCTCTGAAATTAATTCAAAGAGTTCATCCTCTGTTCAGCAGAAGTGTTACTTATAAAATTATAAGCCTTAAGTACTCTTTTATTTGAGAACTTTCAGTATGCAGAAATAGAGAAGAGAAAAAAGTTTTGGAGACTGGGAATGTTTACAGGAACAACTTCAAAGAAATGTCAATAAAATAGAAAAGAAGTGAAATAAACCTGGAGCTTACTTTTGTTTAAACTGAAATCCTCACATACATTAATTCAAGTGGGATTAAGTTTGAGGTACTTGTCAACATTGCTCCACATTCTGATTTGAGGATTCTTTCCTTATAAAAACCAGAGATGTTTAACAGCCTTAACCATCATTGCTACAAGCTTCAATGTTCCTGCATACAACAGGTTTTATCTTATTATTTGGTAAATTGCCCAACTAAAAACACTCTTTTAATTTCTTTAAATATTTGCATTAGCTTACAATAAGTAGTGGTCTTTGTGAATGAACTAAGAAGCCAAGATAAGGATGTCTTAGTTATGTTCTTTTACTTGCTATGCAGTGTTTTGCGGGGTGTGCAGCTAAGATTAAGTATTGGTTAATGACTGAGAAGATAAGAATTAAGAAGCTCTTCAGAAATTATAATTTGGGCTACAATTGAACTCTGAGAGGTTTGCATTTGTTACTTTAAATAAACTTGCCTAAGGTCACAAAATTGGTAGCATTGTGATTGAAACAAAGTTCCCAGTCTGTGTATTTATGTCACTGAGTCCTGGTAGCCAAGAACCACCATAGTATTCTTCAGTATTCTTTCCTTGTATCCAATGCTGTTCCCTCCCAATTGTCTTCATATGTATTGGTATCTGGTATTGCCTATGGTATTGCATGTCAGTCAGGGACACATCTACTTCATTCATTGATGTTACACACTGTCAAGTACATACTATTTGTGCATAGAAGTTATTAGTAAAACTATTACATCCATGAGTCAATGTAAAATGCCTGTGTCTTGAAGGAAAACAAAAAAGGAAGTGGAGGCATTTAAATAAAGAATCCACATGAAAACAAACTTAACCAAGACCCAGGATGTTGCTTTTAACATTTTGAGCATATTTTCCCCCTTTTACAACTGTAATCATGTATTAATATTAACTCAATATCAAATGCAACTACTGATAAATATTAATTTTATAGAATAACAAAATTAACATAATTATTTATATTAAGCCTTCCCCATTTTTATTCAGGATTCTGTTTGTTGATATCATTAATTCCTGGATTTTACATGATTTTTCTCACTATTAAATTTAACTTAATATTTAATGAAAAATGCTTACCTGTATTGCTTGTATTAGAGTTTCCTTAATGTTTTCCTCAAGAGCAAAAAACAACTTTAACTTTGTTCTGAGTATATATCATTATGAGTTATATTACCTATAAAAGTTGCATTATTTTGATCAAAACATTACATATATTTGAATGTATAATTTAATTAGATTTTTTTTCATGTTTTATTTTTTTTTATTGTTGGTCGTTCAAAACATTACACAGTTCTTAATACATCATATTTCACAGTTTGATTCAAGCGAGTTATGAACTCCCAACTTTACCCTGTATACAGATTGCTGTATCACATCAGTTACCCTTCCATTGATTGACATATTGCCTTTCTAGTGTCTGATGTATTCTGCTGTCAGTCCTATTCTCTACTATCCTCCCTCCCCTCCCCTCCCCTCCCCTTTTCTCTCTCTACCCCTTCTACTGTAAATCATTTCTTCCATTTGTATTATCTTGTCTTACCCCTCCTATCCTCTTATATATCATTTTGTATAACCCTGAGGATCGCCTTCCATTTCCATGCGATTTCCCTTCTCTTGATTAGATTTTAAAGCTGCATTATAACACTATGTAATAAGATTTTTACTGTAGTAAAATATCCGTGACATGAAATTTACCATCATAATCATTTTGAAGTGTATGTTCAGTAGTTTTAAGTACATTTCACATTGGACAATCAATCTCTAGGACTCTTTCCATCTTGCAAAACTGAATTCTATACCCACTAACAATAGTTCTCTCAGTCTTCCATTTCCCTCCCCCCCCCTCCTCTCCCAGTCCCTGGAAGGAATAATTTTCTTCTGTCTCTTTAAATTTCTGTTCTATGTGTGAGTCTAGGTATCTCCTATAAGCAGACTCACATATAGCATTTATTTTTTTTCATAATCGGCTTATTTCACTAAGCATAATGCCAAGTTTCATCCATATTGTAACATATATCAAAATTTCCTTCCTTTTTAAAGCTAAATATCAATTCATTATACGTATATTTATTCACCTGTACAAGGACTTCCATCTTTTAGCTGTGAATCATATTGCTGTGAGTACAGATATACAATTACATATGTTTATTTCTATATACACTATTTTGTATAATGTATGTTGGATGCAAAGCCTGGGTCTGGCCCCTTCCTCTTGGACTGGCTTTCCTTCCATGTTAGAGTTTATTTGCAAGAACAGCTCAAGAAACTCTGTACAAATTGGTGGTTTTAATATGAGAGGTTGACCACTTTTAGCCCAATTAAATTCATTTTACTTTTTTGCTAAATGGTAAAACTCACTTTTTTCTTAGTTCTCTAACTGGCTATTAAAAGTAGAGATCCCCACTGAGTAATGAAAGTAACACTAACCCCTCTGGCTGGCCTTTGGTGGTGTTATTCCTTTTTTTATGTATTTGGACCTATTTCAAGTACATTTAAATATCAGTTTTCTGAAAAAAATGTTCAGAACTTACTATCACTTTCACTGTATTCTTTATGACATATTGGGTCTGTTCACTTTGTGATAAACTTGCCACTTTCATATGTAAATTATGCTCTGATTACATTAAAGTGTGTAATAAATCAGCATCATTATTACAAAACATATTTCTTATGTGTGTGATTGTGCATGACATTGCACCTGACTCTCAGCTCTTTGAACTGCGTCCATGTTTTAATTCAAGGAGAAACTGCTTTTTCTTTTTTATTTATTTATTGCTTTTATATATCATCAACTTTGTTGTTCCTTTTGCAAGAAGCTTAGTGTTATTGGCATGACATCAGTGGACTTAATTCACTTTGTATCTTCAGCACATTTATTCTATATATTCATTGATGAAGTGATATGGCACAAATGGAGAAAATATTGCACAAATAGCATAAAAATGACTCACAATTTCACTTATGCTTTCATTCATCATGTAGGTGCACTTGACGAAGAATAATTATAATTAATAGCAATGAAGCAAATTCATTGTACTTGCCTTCTACACAGGATTAAACTGGAAAGGTATACAAATACCATCATTCCAATCTTTGAGAAGAGGTCTAGGGTTGGTGTTGTGAGGCATAATGCATTTCTGAATATGTTAAGTTCATATAGATAAAAGGCACATTTCATTTCTAAACAACTTGATCAGTAAGACACTGTTATGTGAGTATGCAGTCCCTATTTCTCCTGTGTTACCTCCTAATACAAGGTACATAATATTTAGTATATAAATAAAATGAAATCCATAAGTAGGTACTTGTGTAATTAGTCCTAAAATTAGACATTTTTATACATTTACCCATGCTATCTGAATATCTACACTTTGTGTATCACATATTTAAGTATTCAGGTTTAACTAAGCAGTGAATATATTAAAAATTAAAATTGAAAGTGATTTGTTGTTTATTGATTAAAAGGACAGAGTGTGTGATGAACAGGGAAATATCGATTTCTTTTTAATCATTGAAAAAAATTTTTTTCATTTTCAACAGTGTCTATATTGTTTGCCTGTGAGTAGCACAATTTTAAATGCAACTGTTTTCTTAGAATACTAATTGAAAGACCTTTGAAATTAGCTTACTAATTTTTATTCTAGCATGCCTCTTAATATGAAACAATATGATTTAATTTTTATTAAAGGACCTTCTCCTGTAAGGAGTTTTTTTCTTAACATTTTCAATTCCTTTCCTCTTTCATCTTGTTTTGTTCCCTCCCTTTTCCAATATGATTTATGAATTGGGGCAGTTTATTCTATATTTCTCTAAGCAGCTGAGGATCTATAGTTGGTTTTTTATCTGCATTCTTGTTACTGTTTAGTGTTGACTTTTTTCTTTTGTCTTTAGGAAAAATGTGTGCATTTATGATTCACATGCTCAGTGAGCCCCTACCTGTTGATATCATTAAGAATTGCTACCACTACCCCATTCCCAATTCTTATACTCCTTACTTTGTTTCACTCATATTTTTTCATGGAACTTAGCACTTTCTAATATATTCTAATTTGATTGTATATTTTTTGATTATGTACTGTTATTCCTTTTCTATTTTTCCACTAGAAGAATGTAATATACAGAAGGGCAAAGTTCTGGTATTTTGCTAAATGATATACACCAAATATTGAGACGGGTACCTAGCTGAGAGTAGGTCCTGAATGTTTGTTAAAAGAATGAATGAATTCTCTTTTGTGGTTGCAGGAAAGAAAATGGCAAATGTAGCACGTACTCTTACATAGAAATCTGTGCTTCTAATAAATTTATTTCCTGGTTGTCTTTATGCTACTTGATATGAAGACTATCACTGGTAATGCATTGATGGATTTGTAAAAGGAGTTTTCAACCAACTATATAAGAAGTTTCATGCATTCAGGTTGTAACTCTCTGAATGAATCTAATTCCAAAAGAAATAGAATTTCTGATATTAGTTTCATAATGGGAGAACTCGATCAACTAATGAATTATATGTTGAATAGTAGTTGAAAAGATATAATAGTATTAATGTTTTTTAAATTATGGATGCCTTTCTTTTATAGGTTTAAATACCTAATAAACAGTTGAGACTTCAGGGATAATACCCAATTTTTATGAAAAAGAAAGTTAAAAGTATAAATTTTATTCAGAATTTGTCTTATTATTTTTATAGTAATTTGTACATTTTTTGGTCTGTTGTTTTTAGAAGTTAAGGGCCAAATTGTTCATGAACAAGAGTACTCTATGAAGTGTCAGGTTCATGAACAAGAGTCAGGCTGACATTCTGATCTAATATTTGCATTTAGTCATTAAGAAAAGGGAAATTATGGGGGTTAAAAAGAGTGTGTCAATGTAAAAGGGCTCATCCAGACAAGACCATGTTACCTTGAGAAAAAGAAAGCCAGCCAAATATGGTGGCACATGCCTGTGATCCCAGAGAATTGGGAGGCTGTGCCAGAGGATCACAAGTTCAAAACCAGACATGGCAACTAAATGAGGCCCTAAGCAATTTAGTAAGACCCTGTTTTTGTTTTTGTTTTTTTAAATAGAAACCACTGCTGATTCCACAAGATAGAAGTCTTTCTATACCCAGCCATGCTAATTATGGATAAAGAATGTTATACACAATGAAATACTGTCATCACATATTATCAGATTTTCCATTCAGATTTTCCTGCTGGTCCTAACTCACATGGATATATTTCCATACAATTTTAACTTTTGAAAGTCCTTTATTCAAATGCAACATGTGCGCTTGTGAGAAATACTTATTACACTCACTTAAGTAACTTTTGTATTAACAAGTCAGTTCTATGGCACTGAGTACATAATAATCTTCCTATAAAATTGTTTATGTATTGATGAGGTCATGTTCACAAATTTTTATTATTGTAGATTGAAAGACATGACAACTGTGCCTATGACTACCTAGAAGTTCGAGATGGAAACAGCGATAATAGCCCTGTGATAGGTCGTTTCTGTGGTTATGATAAACCTGAAGACACAAGATCTACCTCCAATACCTTGTGGATGAAATTCATTTCTGACGGAACTGTGAATAAGGCAGGGTTTGCTGCTAACTTTTTCAAAGGCAATTTGCAGTAATGTGCAAACATGAGATTTTCTTTTTCAGGGAGAACTGTATTATTTATCTTAAAGTTGGGGAAAAACTGGCTTGTGGTTGTATTAAAAGTTGAAGTATGCTCTGTTTATAAAGATATTTGGTGAATTTTGATGGGAAAGGTAACTAGTGAAATATTGGAGTTTGGAACTTCGTAGCACAGGGTAGAGACGCTATTAGGATGGCTACCATATGTTCTTTATGAAATAGTCAAAATAACAAAATTCAGAAAGGAAGAAAATATTTACAGTACATGAATACATGTAATACACAAAGGATCCATAACCAGAAGGGAATTTATTGAGATGTAGTTGACACATCAGTTTATCTCCAAGTGCCAGCATGTCTAAAGAATCACTTCCAGAATGGTGTTCTTCCACACTGGAAATAATTTACATCTTCTTTAGCAAATTATTCTGATGCCTAAAATGTCTTTATGACAAAGGATTATTGCTGATCAGCTTTAATTTTGAATTGTATAATTGCATTTTTATTTTTATCTCACATATTTGATGTGTTTTATGAGGGTAAAATGAAAACTACTTTTGTGTAAATAGAAACATCAAATATGCCTGTGGGAAATTTGTAGACATTTATATTAAGTGTGTAATTATTGAATAACATTTCCTATGAGTGGAGCAAACAATATCTATACACTGCTTTTTATAGGATAAATGAAGCAATCAATATGTATATGTCAAAATTTATTGATAGACATCTAAATATTTTTCTTATTTCAAGAACAACAGTAAATGAATTATCCCTGAGAGTTACTTAAGTATTCATCATATGAATTGAAATACAGAAAAACTTGATGCTCTCACTATATGAATCGATCAAAGTGTAAAATTGCCACATAATATTTCTTATTAATAATATTTTTTAGAAACTTTTTATGCCTGTGAATGGCAAATTTGAGGCCAGACTCAGCAACTTAGAAAGACCTTCTGCAACTTAGCGAGACCCTGTCTCAAAATAAAAAATACAAAGTGGTGGATTTTTACTCAGTGTCAGTGCACCCCTGGTTTCAATCTCCAGTATGAAGGAATAATTTTATATGTGTGTGTATGATGCTGAAGATTGACCCCAGGCTGGTCTCGTACATGCTAAGCTTGTACTCTATCACTGAACTATATTTCAGTAGCCCCTAGAATCATTTTTTTGAGATTCATCTAGCAAATTATACTATGAAATTAATAGGGAAACTATGCTTTTTCAGTAAGTTTTTCTATTTCATTCCGAACAACCTCTAAGATTTGACAGTCTCATTTGACCTGAAATTCAGAAAAAAACCCCCACAAACACACACACTGTGTCTTGGAGAAGGTACTGTTCCATTGACCCTGTCCGAGTTTTCTCTTGGTTCTTCCACAATTCTTACGAGGTTACAGACATGAGCCTTCTGTGTGATCCATCAAGGGCTTATACATTGTTCCTGCTCCTTTCCCAAAAAATGAATCGTCTTTTTTTTATTTAGAGCCAGTAAGCATCATATTTACAAAAATTTTTGCACCCTACCATGTAAAGACAAAACGCTCTACTTGTTCTGTATCTCTCACCATTTTTATAGAGGAGGACGAGTGTGCCAAACCTGACCGAGGAGGCTGTGAGCAGCGCTGTCTGAACACTCTGGGCAGCTACCAGTGTGCCTGCGAGCCTGGCTACGAACTGGGGCCTGACCGGAGAAGCTGCGAGGGTAGGGCTGGATTGCCACAGTGCTGCCTGCCTGGAGACCCCTGCCCATCCCTTTCCTTCATGTATTCTCATTCTCTTGTCTCTCTCTTTCCTTCATATTCACTTCACTCACAGTCAGGGCTGCTGTGAATCTTTGCCTGGATTCTTGTTAGAGATCAGTCCCTTTCTCCTTTGGTCACCAGGCCCATAATGGATGGATGGATGGATGGATGGATAGATATAGATAGATACATACATACATATTGATTTCTATCTCTATCTAGATCTAGTTTTGTATCCATCCCTCCATGCATCCATCCATTGGTCTATTCATCATTGTTTTTATCTTTTTTTTAATATAGTCTATGAATGTCTCCCTTATTAAGATGACAAGCCAGAATCTGAACCATCTTTGTATCTTTAACATCTAGCACAGTCAGAGCAAAGCATTTAGCATAAAGCTAAATGCACATTTTATGAATATATGATTTATTAAATCATCACTTGTCATGGTTTTCTGCATTTTCCCTTCACGATCTAACGTGAGGTTTGCCATACAGTGTTTTGTTCCCATGGGTTAAGATCCCTTTCCTAAGAATTTAAAGCTTCCTCTTTTTCACCTTCCCTCCTCCACCCTCTTACAGACCTTCATTAACAGATGGAAGAAATTGACTGCTCTTCCTTCCTATGGTCAATTTCTAATTTATCTCTCTTTAAAAAATCTGCTAAATTTATCTACCTAGAACTTGTAGCAATTTACTATTATTTGTATTCATGTACTAATTTATTTTTGATTTTGCTCACCAAGAAGCAAGTCTCTGGAAAGTGAGCACCTTTTTCGCCACTGTGTCTGTAACAGGATGAAAGTGGCAAAAGCAGCAAAACTGTTTGCTTAAGGAATAAGTGTCACACCCTTGATGGCCTATTTCTTAAAAAAAAAAATCAGTCTCCCTATTTCTTCTTGTGAGTTTGAACTTTGTCTGGCTTTCAAAAGTCTCCATCCTACCTGTTAAACTACTAATCCTCCTCTCCTAGAATGAAAATGACATAGTTACAAAGTAGATACAGTATTATTTCAGAAGAGAACAATGTATATCAATCATAAAAGAATATGACTATTATTTATATGTGGGTCCTAGAAACAAACATTTTACTTCATGGTCATTTGCCAAAAACTGATAAAAGTGAATGTCAGGTAGTACTTTTGCACACTTATAAATATGGCAATATATATGCACATGCATATGTGCACAAAGGAAAAGAAAGAGGCCAGTTATCTTTTTGTAACTCTGGACTCCCTAGGAGTTAATTAATTATACTGTGCACAATATATGTCCTTTTCTTTCAACTTGCTTTTGGAAAACATGATTTTGCAAATTTTGGTATCAATAGGAAAGAGAAGAAATATAAATAGATCATTTCAAAGGAAAGAAAACCAGTTGTTAAGTAGATTTTTTGGGGGGACAAGTATGTTCTGTTTACCACAATTTATCTTGCTTGTTAGCTTAGATAATAGCATTACTTTTTGGAAAAAATAGTCTGAGAAAATAATTGATTTTGGTCTTATTGCCATGAAACTGTATTATGATATCTATCTATCAATGTACATTTCTTTCCTTAATTCCTACAACAGCCTTATCAATTCTTGAAAAAGAAAATTTTTTTTCTTAATTCTATAGTAGCCAAGACACTATGCACTATGCTAGTCATTATACTCATTTAAAAGTTAAGTAACCCATTTTATATTGCTTGACCAACTTTCAAGTGATTTAAAATGTGGTGGTACAGTCATAATCTACTTTGTTGTAAAGCTATAAGATAGCAGTTTATAAATGGGATTTGATGATTAAAATAGTTGTATTTAAAGCTAAGGAGCAGAGAGTGCAGTTATTAGATTGTGAAATCCTGAAGATGGTTGAAATTTCACATTGGGATGCTAAGGTACCAGTGGAAAGGGGGGTCAGAAGGGGGTGATGTTATTAAGCAAACATTTTCCTTCTTTTTAGCGGCTTGTGGAGGACTTCTATCCAAGCTCAATGGCACCATCACTACCCCCCAGCTGGCCTAAAGAGTACCCTCCCAACAAAAATTGTGGGTGGCAAGTGGTTGCACCAACTCAATACAGAATTGCTATGAAGTTTGAGTTTTTTGAATTAGAAGGGAATGAAGTAAGTGAACCATACATACCATGCATTTGAATCATACTTTGGGAATTACTAAGGCAAACTGTCAAATATTAAAAAAAAGAAGAAAAGGATCTATTATAAATATGTAGGTGTTGTAATGTTTCTTTGTGCTGTTGCTCATTTCTGCCACTGATTATAATTGTTGTTGATGTTGGATGATATTTTAGACAATTTCTGGAAGATTGAAAATCAGCCAGAGGGAGTTTTTATTCAGCAGATTTAATACACACTATTTTCCTGATTTATTAAATAATTATAGAGTATTTAAGGTCAACTTCATGCCACATAAACTTTCTTAAAAAAAAAAAACTAACATCAGGATACACACAAAAATATAAGTATGGGAGAACGTGGAACATTTTGTTCGTAGGAATGGATATATTTCCATTAATGAAGAATTAAGAGAAATAATAATTAGAAAGAAGGAAAAGTTGGAGGTTAAAAACAAGAAAAGGCAAAGATTGATATGCAGAAACAAAATTATGTATAAAGTCCACAAATGGTCCCAATAATCATTGTCCCAGGGACAGTGATACATTGTAGTTCTGTTCTCTGTGTGGCATTTCATTACGAATTTTGCTCCTGGTTCATCGATAAGGGAATAAGGGAATGGACTGGGGATGTGGCTCAGTGGTAGACTGCATACCTACTGTGCTCACTGGCTGAGTTCAGTGCTCAGCACTGCAAAAGAAGAGAAAAGGAATATTTATTTTTTAGCCTCAGTAACATATGTACTTAGTTGACAGTATATTTTCTTTACAAAATATAGCATACATTGCAAAGGTACAGTTTTCTGTCAGGTGGTCGCATTAAAATAAGTGAGATCATTTGTTTGAAAAATCCTTTGTGCTAATACACACTAAATACACACTAAATTCAAATGGGATGTCAAGCTCGGAAATAAGAACCTTTCAAAAATTTTTCTGGTCAATGCTGATTTAATTCAAGAGAAAAGGTGATAAACACTTGTTTTGTTTGGTGGTTCTTACTTTCTGTTTTTATTTTTTTCTGCTTTTCAGTTTTGCTTACTCTTCAATGAACATGATTTAACACTTCTAAATATGATAAAATTAATTCATAAAAATTATTATGTCTTTATTATATTTCTGTCAAAACACAAAGTGTGAGAACAGAAATATATCTGGGATAGTCATTGTTGGGAATATTTGTGGATTTTACATATAATTTTGCTTTTATATACTTATCTTTGCCTGTTCTTTTTTTAAATTTTTTTATTGGTTGTTCACAACATTACAAAGCTCTTGACATATCATATTTTATACATTAAATTGAAGTGGGTTATGAACTCCCAATTTTACCCCAAATGCAGATTGCAGAATCACGTCGGTTACACATCCACAATTTTACATAATGCCCTATTAGTAATTGTTGTATTCTGCTACCTTTCCTATCCCCTACTATCCCCCTCCCCTTCCCTCACATCTTCTCTCTCTACCCCATCTACTGTAATTCATTTCTCTCCTCGTTTATTTTCCCATTCCCATACTTATCTTTGCCTTTTCTTTTTTTAACCTCCTATTTTTTCCTTCTTTTTAATCTGTTTTCTGTCTGTAGTAGCCAAAGTACTTCTGTACATTTTAAAAATCTCTTTCTCGGGTTTTGTTACACAATAGTTAGATGACTTTTGTTCCCCTTTAAAGGAGACTAAAGTCTGAATTTATACATTTTAGATGATTGTAGAATCTTATAACTCAATGGACCTTTTGAGATTATTTTTTAACATTATGTGTGAGTTTTATGATGGGATACACTGCAGTTTATCCTTTTAATATATTTTATCCAAATAGAACATCTTTTTCTTTTTGTGACTACTTCAAATTTGGGGAAATGTTAAAATGAAGACAAATTTTTATGGTATTTTTGGAAAAGCTTTTATTGAGTTAAAATTCTTGAAAATGGGATTTCTCTATCAATTTCTGTGATTTGATATGAACTGAGTATTGAATGATTTCTACTCTCATAGTTTTCTCTAAAGCTATTAGTTGCAGCAAGTGAGATATTTTGAATTCATTAATTGGTACATGTTTCTGAGAAGTCTAGAGAGAGATTTATATTCAGGATGAAGGAGGGCAGTGATTTACATAAACAGGGCACTATCTTCTAAAAGCATTGTTCTCATAATAATGGTCATAGTTCACATAAGGACCCTTTACAAACTTTATTAACATATCCTAGAACTCTGTTAATAGTGGTGGTACCATGTGAGAAGCCATCACAGAATTCTGCATGATTTCTGAATATCTATGCTGTTATGATCAGAGGCCTGAGCAAACACTTGAATTTCAGAATAATGGGTTAAGTTTAAACCTTCATTATTTTCTTCTTTATACTGAGATACCAAAGGAAAGTCAATGAAAAGAACTTTAGCCCTATAAGTATCCTCCTATAATATACTGAAGACCTCTTTAAACAAAAATCTCAGTTTTAACAAAGTAAGTAGAAAAGTTATCTCATTTTTCCTAGCATCATTTTGCTTATTTATCACCTAATTAATATCACCAGTAATTTGAGTTGACATAGTTCAAAGAACACATCATGCCCCAGGGTTGAATCATGTGCATTGTTAAACCTTTCTAATTACACATTTATGTAATAAGGTAATTCATGTAAGATGTGTTCTTTAGAATGTGCCCTATTGGAACTTTGGAAAAGTGTATCATGGAACGGTTGAGAGCCATAAATTGCTTAAGACTACCTGGCACTCATTTGCCTTCTTCCATTTGGGTATTGTTAGTGTATTACATATAAATCAGAATGAGTAGATCTTAATTTGGTATATATTCCTGCTTCCATTCCACTGAACAGAATTGCTATTGGTTTGTGATCCAGCTGCAAACCTACAAACTTGAAAAAATTAAGAAACATCAGTAATTTTCATAAATTTGAAAGGAAACTGACTGGTTTTTAATTATATACCAAGGGTCTGTGTTTCCCTTTGAAAGTGAGTAATGGTGTTGTTATGATCAGAATGTCATGTTTCCATGACACAGAACAGGACTAAGCCAGACTCTGTCCACCTCCATACTCCATGTTTGATAACTATATTTTGGACAAGTTATATAAAAAAATTCTGAACCTCAGTTTTCTCTTCTCTACAATGAAAAGGATTATTTTTGTTGCTAGTGTTTGATAGACTCAATCTACTAATATTATGTACATGACCTGTCATGTTTTGTAGAAAATAGAATACTATATAAATACTTTTGCAGTTCCTTTTGAAATTTAAAGCAATTAAAAAAAAAAGAATCAGAGAATGAAGCCAGGAGTAGTGGTGCACACCTGTAATCCCAGCAGCTCAGGGGGCTGAGGCAGGAGGATTGCAAGTTCAAAGCCAGCCTCAGCAATAGGAGGGGCTAAGCAACTCAGTGAGACACTGTATCTAAATAAAATACAAAATAGGGCTGGGGATGTTGCTCAGTGGTCAAGTGCCCCTGAGTCAAATCCTTGGTAAATTAAATAAATAAATAAAAGTAGTTTTTAAAAAATGAAAAAGTGACAAACTGCTGTTCTTCTGCCCATCATTACCATCATCTCAACAAATATTCATCTGAATTCTCCTTATGATTTTGTCTTTTTTTGAAAAAATATATTCACTTGCTACAAAGAAACAAGCATGTCAGTGTATATACAATCTAGAAGATTATTCTCTATCTTTCATACTTTTTATCTTAGAGTTGAACCATATTCTTGATTTTCTTTAACCTGTCATTTCCAGTTTGACTACCATGGGAGCAAACAGGTAAAAAATTCTCAAATAAATGTCAATCATCTGGTACTATTGGTCTAGTGACTAGGACCACTGTGGTTTTTTTCCAGGTATGCAAATACGATTATGTGGAGATCTGGAGTGGTCTTTCCTCTGACTCTAAACTGCATGGCAAATTCTGTGGCGCAGAAGTGCCGGAAGTGATCGCATCCCAGTACAACAACATGATGATTGAGTTCAAATCTGACAATACTGTATCAAAGAAAGGCTTCAAAGCACATTTTTTTCTCAGGCATAAGTATTAACATGTTGTATGTGTATGTTACTGATGTTCAACATGGATTGGCTTAAATTTATGATCTTTTCTTCACAGTTTACTGTTGATAAACTTGGAGGCACAAAGGATGCATGATGATTTATCCTAGTATTAACATTTTCTTAGGGCTGGGGATGTGGCTCAAGCAGTAGCGCACTCGCCTGGCATGCGTGCGACCCGGGTTCGATCCTCAGCACCACATACCAACAAAGATGTTGTGTCTGCCGAGAACTAAAAAATAAATATTAAAAATTCTCTCTCTCTCTCCTCTCTCACTTTCTCTTAAAAAAAACCCTTTAAAAAAACATTTTTTATATAAGATATATTTAAAAGGAGCACTGATGAAAGGTTGACCCAAAATGATTAGATTTTATATAATTAAAGTCTGGTACAAGTAACACAAAAATAGTGATATAATACTTCCAAGCAGTGACTAGCTGTTACAGGTATATGGGAATAATGATACCAGACTACCAGACAGTGGAATATTTTCCAACATTTTTTTTTTTTTGGAAAATGTGTTCTTAGTTTTAGACTCTTTCATTTTGCAGCATATTTCTTCTTGTTATTGCTATATTTACATTCTTATTTTTAGGCCAGTAACAACATCATATTTTGCCTTGTTGCTACAGGCATGATTGTAGAAAGAGACTGAGAAATATGGAATTATAATTTTATTACAAATAACATAGGATGGGGTATACTTAATGTTTTATACTTCTGCGTTTGGAAATTGGCAACCAATTCAGAATACAATAAATACAAACTTTCCCAATTTTACAAAAACATAGAAACGTGAAATTTCCCTAGTTTCTGAATCTCAGAATGATTCATTATAAAAACAGTATTTCAAAACTCGAAGAACAAATAATAGTGTAATAAACCTCAGTATAGGAATCTATTCTGCCTTTGCATAAAGCTAGCAAATAATTTAAAGCAACTAAATTCCAATTATGCTTTAATATTAGGTAATTTGGATTGAGTTAATTCGAAGTCCATTTACTCTAGTTTAAAATTAATGAGATTTACAATGTCCATGGTTTGTTTGGGATTTGGGGGGGTAATTGGGATTTGGGGGGGTAATTGAAGTTAATGGTTCACAAGCTCCGTTGAGTTCCAATTCAGACATAAAAGTGCATTCAAAATACAGTGGGTTTCAGCTTACTTGCTCTTGTTCCCTTGCCTTCTCACAGATTTAATTACCTTTTAAAAATTCTTCTTAGGCATTTATTTAAGATTTATATTCTTAAAAGTAGAATGTGAATATCTTATTTTAATAAAAGAGACTTTCTTAGACTTTACTATTGTATAAATATCATGGACATGGTAGAGACAAAGCTACTTACCTCAAGCCATCTAAATAGTTATTTTAAAAAGTGAAATTATGAAGCAATTCAATTTTATCATAACATTCACAGTATTCATTTGCACATTACCTTGGTCACATACTTCAAGATTCTTTAAAAATGCATACTATACATACTAAATTCAAATTATGATTAAATTTAACAATTCTCACAACAATTAAAATCACTTTCTGTTATTTTTGGTCACACAAAATTTTCCAAATTAAAAAGCCAGATTATTTATCTGAATCTTTAGAACACTACTAATACAATATAAATGTGCTTTTTAAATTCTTAGAATACAAACATGAATGCAGATGGTACTTTCATCACTTGAGAAGATAATAGGTTTTATTGTTTTCTCTGTGTAGTGATGCTTTGCAGTATTAGCTGAGTATCTCAATAATACTCAGCAACTTATTTGCTATAAGTCATGTTCACTAATACAATCATTTAGAAAGCTATCTGTTTTTAGTATTTAAACACACACACACACATGCTACATGTAGTGTTTATTTCATTTTAGAAAAATCTAGCTTATACTAATGGAATGAAGGTAGTTAAATAAAATGAACAATGAAGTGCAGGAGGAAACTAAACTCTGGACATTCATATTATATTGGTATGTTCATTTCTATGTTTATTTGAAAGATGAGCTGCTGAGGAGTTAACACATTGCTCAGGGTCACAAAGCATTTAAACCCTATTCTGTCTTGGTTCACAGACAATTCTCTTAACCATAAAAGCAGATTATGACTTTTGCAAGGGGCATTAATAATGAATGTGTGCCATTCAACATCCTTATGACCTGAAAAACAATAGATATGCTTTTCATTTCTTTATTAGATTACTTTTTTGTAAAGTGTGAAATAATCATCATTAAGTATAAATTTTCAATGTTCCTTTTGATGCATTGAAAGACCTTTTATTTTGCTGTATTTATATTTAAAATATTATGGTTCTGGATGATACCTATTGTACACCTTATTTCCTGGGAGTTTCTCTCAGTGGGGAATGTGTGTGCTCAAGAAAACAGAAGGTAAAAACATTCTATTTGTAGTAAATTACCATTGATGTACCATAAAGAGATGGATGTAAATAAGGATTTAGATAACTAAATGATCTTAGACTGATAATCTTACAAAATTATAACCTACAAAAGTTCATCATTTTAATAAATAGGTTTATTCACATTGAAAATATTATTTAATAGTTCTAATGCTTTAGTGTCATAAAATAATTTGTCAAAAATCATATATTTTATTGTAATTACATTTATTAGAAAGTAACTATGTAAACCACATACTATACTTCATACTACACTTCACAACAAAATTGAAGGATATTTTTTAATGTTAAAATCCATGATTGGGGGATTTTTAAAGTGCATTATTAGTTTTATTGTCACAGATTCTTTAGAAAACAATCAGGCATAGAGATCAAGAGTCATTAACATGACTATCATGTTTGTCTCAGAAATCCCATTCTTTTGGGAGACTCTCATAAATATCCTCACATCAAGAAAGATTTAAATATAATGAGATACTGATAGAAATTTGGACAAAATAGTGTGACAATTAAAAAAATATCAAGTTACAGCAAATAGACTCTTGTGCCATAAATATAATTCAATGACTAAACAGTGCAAAAAGTTGTAGATGATAAAATATTAATAGAAATCTAGGTATAAAACTATGCACTGTGCTTATAACTAAGCATCTGATTTGATACAAACCTGAAAGTTAACCATTTAAAAACACTGAAAATACTTCTGCTAAAGTGGGAAGACAGTGCCTTATAGTAAACTCCAATTTATCTCAGAGCATTTCTCTGATTTAAATATAAAGTAACTTTTGGAGAAAAATCCTTAAATAATATTTCTAACTATCTGTTTCTTAAAAAATATTTTTAGATTTGCAAAACATTGCCTGATGGACTTTGATCTTTTCTAAGTGAAGAAAATTTTAAGTTTTTATATTTATTGATATTCAATATTAATATAAGAAAAAAATCAATAGAAGTGAATCAGAACAAGTTAATTTGTAATTATCTTATTACACACAATAAAATAAGAATCTAAATATATTTTATGGGAACTTAGTCTTAAATAGTAACATTTATAGCCAGTGTTTTAAAATTTCAAAAGTAGTTATGGCTTTATATAATCTTAACAAGTGGTATAACATAACGTGTTCAATTACTTTCTTCTTATTCTTTTCCTAATAACAATTACAAAGGAATTCCATAACAATAAAAAAAAAACAGTATTTGGTGATAAGTTATCCCACAGTATTTGGAAAGGAAAGCAATTTGAAAATAAATTTAAACTTCCTTGAAGTCATACATAATAAAAGAGGTGAAGAGCTATATTTAAATTTTAATGTGTGCAGTGAAATAAAGTACTTATAGTGCTGTTTCTAACATACCATTTATCTAATAAAATAACCATGTAGATTGTATCTATTTTTTCACATAACCTCAGATTTTTAAAGAAGTATTTTTTTAGATTTAAGAAATGGAATCAAAAGGATGTTTCCAAGAACTTATTAGCAGAATAATTAACATCAATGATTTCTGTCACTCCCATGTTCATGAAACTAAGAAACCCTTATATATCAATTCTAATTAAGCTTCATAAATTAGTTATGAAAATGTCATAGCTTGAAATGTGGAAAGTTAATGGATTTTATAGTAGAAAAGCTTTTAACCTGCTCTACAAAAATCAAAGTGTGGTGCACTGTAATGATTCCAGAATATATTTTCAGAACAAATGAAGGAACTAATATTTAAGAAAATAAAGAAATTAGGAATATCAAAATAAGGCTATTGGGATATTAACTAGAATTATAAGTCTATTCATTTTTTTAGATAATTCAGAATATAGTAACATGGCATTTTCTAGAAGATATCTAATTCAAGAATTGCTGAAGGAGATTTGTTATTAGATTAATAATAATGATTTATTTTATATACTGATAAAATAAAACTCAATTTTATGTGATATGTTTTTGAACACAGGGGTATAAACCTGCATAGGTATACACAATAGAGTTTGTCTAGTTTAAGTGATGAGGCAAAGTTAGCTATATACCTCTCAGAACAAAGTTATTTTTCTTAGAACAGGTTACGCCCAAAGAAGTATTGGTAGAAATTTATGCATGCAAAACAGCAACATTTGGAGAACTTGACAGGATTTTTAGAAATTATAACATTCACAATTTGGAAATAACTTTAGGAAGTGGGCATTGAGCATGGGGTGCACCTTTGTTAGGCAACCCTATACAATGAAAAGTCTCAGTAATTACTTCTATGATAATCAGAACACCAAATTTGAAAAAGAAAACTTTCAATAGCAATCTCACTCAGGGATAATTTAATGGGAATGTGTTCTAACTATTATTGATAGACCTAGTGACTTGCTTAGTGACAAAAATAGAATGAAACTGAAGTTTGCCTTCTCTCAGTTCATTTTGGTCTGTAAAAGTGCAGAGTAAGATAAAATAATTTTCATTTCGATATTTCTAATTATAAATTCAAGTGATTTTGTCTTACACATTCATCTTCCTCTCACAGATATGTCTTCATAAACATTTTTATATTATTTTTCTCATGGAATGGTTGTTGATATTTGTAGATAACATTCAATCTAATATCACCCTAACAAATGTATAAATATTGGTGTGATTAATTATCAGTAATAATGTAGCTACAATATTCCTACAGTTTTGAATCCTGCTTCCAAGTTTTCAATATTAGTAAGATTTAATATTTGCAGATTTATGGAAAGAGCTATAGTAAGTGTTGTAGCTCTCAGAGTTTATCTTCTTCGCTCTCTAAAGGTGATAATTTATTGAATAGTTTTGTGTTGTGTGTGCTGTGTTTGTGTGTGTGCATGAGTACTGTATGTATTCCTTAATTCCAGTCCTGAGGATTTGGTTTGAGAATATTTGCTTTCCTATATGTTGCTGTTCTGTTGCATGGAATATTTACTTCTTTTTCCTACAGATAAGGAAGTTTCTGCAAAGAGAAAATTTTTATTTTTGAATATTGCAAGAACTTGTTACAGGTTGCCACTTCAGTTCCAACCAGTATGTATTATTCATAGACTGATGACCTCTGATAGTCTCAGAGGTATGCTACAGGCTCTGATGGGAAAATACCACCTCTCTTCTCCTAATAATAGAACTTTTCTTCATCTAACACAGAATGGAAAACAGACATGTCCAATCCCAAGACTGGGGCTCCTTTCCATCTACAGAAGAGAAATGTGGTTTTTTTTTTCTTTTCACAAAATATTTGTTTCTTCTACTAATAAAAACTATTAATTTTTCTTCATTGTGTGTCTACTCTATGAAAATGCCAGAAAATTTCAAATGAATAATTGATTGAATTCTCAATTATTTAATTGATTATGCAGACATTTTAAGAAATGTTGAATACTCTGCATCCTCCTCTCTTTCCCTTTTTCTTGAATTCTTCATTCTGTGAAAAGTCTGTGAAGTTAGGTCCTGAGAGGGGAAAAGGGACAACATTAGTCAATCATGGTTGTTAATGTTTCTCCCCCATACCCTGCTAGTTTGATGGTCTTTCATAAGTAAGAAATATAGAACATATTGGTGGAATTCTTCTTTTATGATATTGTTGTTTCTCACAAATGAAGAAAATCCAAAACTGAATTTACTTTAATTAGAATAATTAATTAATTATCTCTATTAAAAATATCTTCAAAGGACTCCAATGTATTCACTATTTTCTAGACAAATTATTAAGTTAAAAAATATGGGCGTTTTTTTTGTCTGCATGATGTAAAACATCTGGTTCATTTTAAGTATTCCAATGATTTCATGAAATTTTCTCTTTTCATATGACCATTTGACACAAGGAGCTCAGTTTTAGATGCTACCTTTCTGGAAATGATAACTTTCCTCTGCTGCTTTTAGTTACAATTTTAATTAGTCCAATTTTGCATCTTGGCTAAAGCATAGATTAACCCATAAATATATTCTAGCAGCCTAATTGATGACTTTTGACTTTCATGGGACCTTGACTAAAATAAGAAACAAGCGAGTGGGAATGGAGGGAGGCAGGAAACACAGACAAACTGGGAAAGTAAAAAATAACAGATACTTAGAAAATAATGACTACATAAATAATAATATAATAATAATGCTTCATCTTTTAGTTCTACAATTTATCCTGTTTTTCTTCTTCTCCTCCTCTTTCTTCCAAATATTATTTGAAAAGTTATTTTTTAGCACAATAGAAATAAAAATAATTGTTTGAAAAAAGACTATTAAAATATATTTGGTTTTACTTGGAATTCTTTCAGTTACCACCACTACAGCTCAGCTATGCCCTATGAGGTCCTGAAACTAATTACACTTGGAAAGATTAGCTATTGAAATGATATTCCTACTAGAATGAAGTTTGATATGTTGGAATTATTTTGACTATACAATGAGTATGGATTTAAACACTCTGTAATAATACATGTGTTCTTTTAACATTTTGGTGCTTCCCATGCATGACCATCCAGACAGGTACCAATGAAAGGAGGAATCAGGCAACTTCACCCCCACAGGGTGGGTCCTTGAGCAGTCCATTTGTTTACCAGTCAGTTACAAAAGAAAACAAATGTTCTCTAAGCTACTTTGCTTACAATGGTTAGGTTTTCATACCATTCTCGAAAGTCTAGTTGACCATAATCCATTCTGAAGTTCATTCTATTGGGTCTTATTTTAAATACAACAAATCATCATTATATAAACATTTTCATAAGAAGTGTGTTTCTATTTCAGAGTAATTGTACCATCAGAAAAAATTTTTGAATAGTCCTTTTTCATTTAATGAAGAGATTTTTATCTATATTCACTCATGAGGAAGGCTTTTTCTAAAGCTTCTTATGATAAAATACTATATTTAAAAAAATTACTGCTGAACTATGTGAATTAGGAAATGCAAGCAAGTGAAAAGATAGCAATAATAAATATAATTTACCATCCATCCATTCTGTTTTTATCTTTCATAATTCATAACCAATAATCTTCAGTGTTGACACAGTTAAGGTAATGGGGTTTAAGATATGATAAATTGATCTAAAATTAACTTTATGATGTTAATTCTCTATTAATTTCTGCTTTCTTATGAAGTTTGGTGTTTGTTACTCTTTTAGAGATGAACTATCTTTATTTAATTTTTTTTTTGCTTGGTTCCCATAATATGCATTAAAAGAATCATGAAAATGGCAAGGATAGGCAGAGAAAACATAAATCACAAATTTACTGATTCTTACATATTCTTTAAAGACTGGAGAATACCTGTATGTATTTGAAATATTCTGCCAATGTATGAATGTATCCTGTAATCTGTGTGTGCTTGTAATGGCAGTCAATCTTTAAAAGTGGAAAAAGTAGATGCATCTTTCAAAATTGCTAGCAGATTATTTAATAAAAATAAACAAAAAATATATAAAAGCCAAAATAGCAAACTGTTTGTGATGTGAACTCACTATATCTCACCAACAAAATCAGCTGACAGTGAAAATTTTGAATTCATCTCACCTCTGAAATGACTGTACTGTGTCCTTTTTGTTCTCTGTGTGTGGGAGTGATGAACGTTTGAGTGATATGCCACCATATATGTGTGTCAGGAGCAACCTGCCAGTTTGGCTTAAAGGAACATGCCAGCCATGGGATGACAGCTGAGTAACGTAGTGTGACAGCTGATGCCTGTCACTGAATCGACTGCCTGTTAATCTAGTTTGGCTTTCTCCCTGTAGTGAATATATTGACTATTTCCTAAAGCTCATATTTCCTATTTTAACCTTTACTTCTAGCACACTAAAAGCTTTTTTACAGGATGACTTATTAATAAACTAGTCTGCCAGAGTAGATTTGTTTAAAATATAAATTAACTTTCATCTTTAAGATGGTCTAACGATGTCTTTTCTTTCTTGGAATGTTTTGAAATGTCCAGATTCATTAATGCCAAGCATATCTGCAAAGTTAATGAAAAAAAAATCAACTACAGTAGTTATACTGAGTGATTGAGTGATTTTTTTAAAGCAATTATATACAAATCTTGGAAACTTGTTTAGCCTCTGTCTGTGCACCATGGTTAATATAATGAAGGATTTGACCACTACATAAATGCTGTTTCTTGCCTTCATTAAAGCTACTAGTGATTTTAAATTCATTTCTAAAAATTCACAATCACTGTGTGGATTAATTGGGAAAGGAATCCCTGTTGACTTGTTTTTTCCTACGCAAATGAATTTAAACTCCTAGTAGTTAATGAAGAGAAAAGCATTATGTAGTGGTCAATCCTTCATTATATTAACCATTCCATGGTACAGCTCCTAGCTAAACAAGAAAAGGGTAAAACTAAGACACCTTAAATTTCTATTTTTTTTTTCATGTTGATCACAGGAGGAGTTGTGACTTAGTTTACCCTTGGCCATTGCTCGCCTCAATAAGTGACTGTCCTTTAAGAGCATTTTTTAAAGCTACTTACTAAACTATGGGGTTTATTTCCTTGCTAGACAAAGATGAATGTTCTAAGGATAATGGTGGGTGTCAGCAGGAATGTGTCAACACGGTGGGAAGCTACATGTGTCAGTGCCATAAGGGATTTGTGCTGCATGAGAATAAACATGACTGCAAGGAAGGTATGGAAAGAAATGTCCTTTTCTTGACAACATCTCAAATTTTATGTGATTTGAAAAACGTTCTGCTTCTAAGGAGAGTTAATCATATCAATGAGTTGAATAATCAGAGGTCAAAAATAAAAATTAAAAAAAATTGTGAAATGTTTATAGATCCCATATAATAATATAATATAACTGGAAACCTCATTATATTACCAAAAGATTTTTCATGTCACATGTGGGCACCATTAGAGTAACTTGTATATGAGATACATAAGTTGTTATGAAGCCATCTGGTAGCCAAAAATCAACTTGTTATCCTCAGGTCTTTATAGAATAGACCTTACAACACTATCCGTATATAAACTGAACTTCTGAAAAATGTTTTAAATTTGGTGTTATAGCCCTCCCCCAAATTTCTCATACATGAGCTTCATGAGTGATGTGCCTTAAATATCAGACATATCAAGCTCAAATGTCTACCAAGGGAAAGACATTTGAAAATGATATATGCCATTTAAAGTTTTAAGTCAGGGTTCGGCCAGAAAATAAAAAGCAAGCACACTAGTAGCACAATACTAGCCTGCCAGATTTTGTTTCCAAAGTCTTTAAAAATTCCAAGATTTTAAAAACAATAATTTTATTCCCCTCAGCTTCTGTGAGTTATATAGAAACAGGAGATAATTATTCAGGTCTTATTTCTTCCTTTGAGAGTCTACTCTGGAATTTTCTACTTAAATTGGATTTATGCCTATTTCAAAAAGAGAATTATTAAGTAAGTTTTTTTTTATAACTACTCATCATTCTGTGTATGTACATTGGAAGGACCTGACTAAAATCTCAGTTAGATAATGGACTTCTTGTATATACCTTAGAATTGTAAGTTGGCAAGTTTTCTTTCTTTCTTTCTTTCTTTTTTTTTCTTTTTTGAAGACAATGGCATTGTACAGAATCATATGCAACCAGGAATTTTTTTTTCTCTCTGCTTTCCTGTATGAGCATATTTGTAACTTGGTAGTATATGCTATTAAATCAACAGCCTGGGCAACAGGCCCAGAATTTTTTTTTCCTTCAGAAATGGAAGGTAATTCAGAGAAAAACATGAAGCAGCCTTTGAAGAATGTGCATGTGACCCATGTCTCAGAGATAACAAATATCTTCCTAATATTTTAAGTAGCTAATATTTCCAGAAGTAATTTTATAGAAAACTTCCATTTAGATAGAATGATGTCCAAGTACCCTTTAATAAAATTAATTTTTATTGCCAGGAAAAAGGTTGAA
Source organism: Ictidomys tridecemlineatus (assembly GCF_052094955.1). NCBI lineage: Eukaryota > Metazoa > Chordata > Mammalia > Rodentia > Sciuridae > Ictidomys > Ictidomys tridecemlineatus. The sequence goes on along the minus strand of NW_027521185.1, from coordinate 615,475 downwards.
TTTTCTTTTACCTTTGCTGTAGCATATGCACCTTATATAGTTTAGCAGTAAGCCTGTTTGCTTTGTTGCAGGCTATTGTAAATCAGGTAGACTCCATATTTCATGTGGCAAGGCAAAAACAGGGATGATGGAATTTAAGAAACCCTTTCCATAATGAGATCCAGAATTTTTCTTTCTTTCTTGTTATTTTTCTTTCCCACCCCCAGAGTTGGGATGGAACCAGGGCCTGATCTTGTCTTGCTACATAATCCTCATTTGTTTGCCAGAAGCTGAATGTCACCTGTATCTTCTTGATATTCCTCCACATTGCAAATCCAAATCTTCCTATGGAGAACTATTGTGATTAAGATGAAGTTGTAGATTAAGGAATGCAATAATGGCAGCAGTGATAACATCAATTGCATGAATTTGTATTGAGCATGGACCCTTGTTGTGTGGCCCTGCAGTATGCTGGCATATTGTTTATATAGTAAATTAATTTCCCCAAATAGATTCCTTGGAAAATTTTAGAAAATCATTTATAGTTTACAATATGTAACAAATAATTCCAGCCTAAACCAGGATCTCTAGGGTATAGCTTCACAAATTACTTACAGTGAACATAGCCTGATGACATCAAATACTTTGAAACTTGATACTAAGTATGGAATGGTCTCGTCTGAACTGATAGAAACATAAGAAATTTTATGCTAATGGAATGAGATATTCTTTCTAGTTAGTTTAAAAGCTGTCTTCAAGGCTAAGGAGCTATTTTTTTTATCCCTAGTGCTTCATTTTGCTTTAATGAAATTGAGGTTAATTTATTTTGGCAACTAAAACTGTGACTTAGGTTTTTAAGTGTATACTTCACTAAGGGAGAGAGAAAATATAAATATATAATTTCTAAAATGCTTTAATGAGATTTATTAGATGAAAGTGATGTTCTGTTAATGGGGGAAATTAAAAAAAAGATTTTAAAATGGCATAGTTCATTGATTTTTGTTTGTGGCAATGCATTACATATTTTGCAAAACCCAGTGTTGATATTCTTGATTGTCAATATATGTTGCTCTATTAAAGTCTGAGTTTATGGATCCAGCAGTTTAAAATAGGAGTTCCTTTTATTTTAGGCATTTATCGGATTTGTGGCAAACACTTAATTTCCAGTGAGTCAGACAACAAACATTGCATGATTATGCTCAGCACCTTATTTGCCAAAGCTGATGAATATGATAACAGAGACCAGAGTGATGATTAGCTAGTATTCAGAAAGATCTTTCAACAGAGCAGTGGGCAAATAGGCTGCTTGTTTTATGGCCCAATCCTGGGCTAGATTCCACACTGACTGATATTATCGTTTTTGGCACAGCTGAGTGTGAACAGAAGATCCACAGCCCAAGTGGCCTCATCACCAGTCCCAACTGGCCAGACAAGTATCCAAGCAGGAAGGAGTGCACATGGGAAATCAGCTCCACCCCTGGCCACCGGATCAAATTGGTAAGTTAGCCTATTTTCTTTCTATTGAGCTGTAGACCCATGTCTTTTGCAGCTAGCACATGGTGGTGGTGGTGGTGGAGGGGGTTGTTTATTCAATTGAATTGAATCAATAGATAGCTGGGAAAGATTTTTCTTCTCATGCTTACTTACACTAACCAATCCTTGATTTCCTAGATCAAGGTGACAGCTATGTTGTTCTCCTCTAAGGATTCTTTTACTTTATACTTTAGAGGGCATTATCAAAGTAACTACAAACAACAAACTTTATTACCTAATGTTACTGGTAATGATGTTTCCAAAGGGGAGAATAATTGAAGGAACCAAAAAAAAAAAAAACCAGAAAGACAGAAAGAAAAGGAAGTTCATTAAAAAAACAGAATGATCATTTACTTAAACACAAGTTATACAACTTAATATATTCTACTAGTTATGTCAATTCTATATGCTTCCTATACAAAAAAATGTATGTTTTCTTACAATAGAATGGATATTATCTTATGGTGTGTAAAGTATCATTTTTGTGTAATCTATTGTCCTCTAATAAGATACTGATATTCCTATATTTTTCTCACATGTTATTCTACTGTCCTTGAGATCATCATTAGTTTACATATTTGAAATCTGTTTACTTTGCTGGTATAGGCATTGATTGCTATACAGTATTGTTTTAAGATTATAAGATTGATGTGTACACAATACCTAGAAGAGTTATCTGTCCCATAATGGGCTTTCAGTAAATATTACTTACAGGATTATGTCTTCAAAGCAGCAGGAAACCCAAAATTTTATTTAAATCGTTTCTTTTTTGAAATTTTACTTATAGAAGTAAGACAAAGGAGAAAAATCACATTTACTTAAAAGTCACAGTATTTCAAAACATAAGCTTCTTAGCCAGTTAGATTTGGGTTTAAATTAAAATAAAACACTTCTCAGCTTTTATGTGGCTTCAGTTTTAGTTATTATGCTTCAATTCAACATTGAAATGGATAGAAATTTGCCTCCCAAAACCACAATGAATAGTGAATGATGAAGCAGCTCCAAGCAAATAACATAGAAGAAGCAATTGATTGGTATTATGTTACCTGATTATGAAAGTAAATAACAAGCTAAGAAAAAAAATAACAGATTTTATTTTTTAAAATACCAATATTTGTTTTATTTTTCTGTTTTATTAAAGAAATTTCATATTAACATTTTTAGTAGTAGAGTTATACATAAGTTTTTCTGACTATTATCAATAACAAATAAGATAGCAGATTGTCAACTTGAGGTCTGGAGACTCTTTGCTCCTTGTGGCCAAAAATCTCCTCTTTGTTTTTGCTCTTTTTTTTAGGTTTCTACTATAATCTTAGTAAATCTTTGGTGACCCAAAGTATAATAGATTACAAAACTAAGCAATTTACTGGGCACAGTAGCGAATGCCTGTAATCCCAGCAGCTTGGGAGGCTGAGGCAGGAAAATTGTGAGTTCAAAGCCAGCCTCAACAAAAGCAAAGCACTAAGTTCAATGAGACCCTGTCTCTAAATGAAATACAAAATTGGGCTGGGGATGCCACTCAGTGTGGTTCAGTTTCCCTGAGTTCAATCCCCTATGCCCGCCACCCCCCCCAAAAAAAAACTAAGCAAATTCGCACAATTTCTTTTTGTAGTCTTATTCTTATTTCTAACAAACAACTATGGAATTATGAAAGATTTAGTTGGGAATGTGCTACTATCTGTATCCACATATGGAAAAAATTAGAAATTTATAATTCTCTTTCTTCTGTCTTAAATAGCTGATCACTCTTCAACCAATTATGTAAATGTCAGAATCAATCAGTGAGAGACTTCAAGATAATTGGCACAATTTTGCATCATAAAAATTACTAAAGGAATGTAAGCTATTTTTTTCTTGAGATATGGAACATGCCTTTAATATCAAAAAAAGGAAAAAAGAAGAAAAACAAAAGAGGATATTCATGACTACAATAAAGGCAGTGGGAGTGGGGATAAGAAATCCAAATCTGTGTGGAGTTTTTCATGGAAAATAAAAGGGTAAAATTCTCAGATATAACTGCAACCTTGTCTAATAATACATTTTAGGGGAAGCTTTGGGGTTTCTAGAGTTTTATATTTTAAATGCCTTTTCTGGGGTGGGCAGTATTTTGAGATTTTTCTTTTCTCCTATGGATTGTAATGACAGTAGTCATGCATTTAAATCTATGGGAGGTCTTTAATTCTGTTAACAGTTTTTTCAAAGGTATTATGTTTAGCTTTCAGGTGGAATGAAAAAGTCTCAGGGAGAATAGAAAACTGATCATTTTCATGAAGTAACTTTCTAACTTTGTGTGGAAATGTGAACAATTTTTGTCTTGCTAATAGACTGGAATATTTTGGAGGGAAAACCTACTTGCTTTACCATAGAAAACTTAATAGTACCTTCTACTTGAGTATTGTATGTTCTTTCAATTCATGGAGAAAAATTAAATATTTGCTAAACTAATCTCAGCAGGATTTGTAGTCTAATAAGAGCCATTAAAGTGAAAGTCTATAAAGAGAAACCATTTAACACAGTGGTAAATTAAACTAATGCTGTGGGTATTTTTATATAAAGTAGCAGGTTTAATCATTAACAGATAAAAAGTTCTTAAACAAATGGAAAACTTTATATTTATTCGAATAATACTATGGTTTTTGAATTTCATACTTTTGGAAATCTTTTCCTAAATGTTTCCATTGAGGAAAAAGTTAGGGGGATGTCATGTAAAAAACAGATAACTGTTGCTCCATGATTGTTTTACCTCAGTAAGGAAAAGGTTTGATATTATTAACAGTTTGATAGTATTTCTCCATAATACTTTTGGTATCTGATGAAATTATTTGTCAGTATATAAGATATGTTGAACAATTTGTTTTACTGTAAACATTATTTGTAATGATTTTAGATTATTGAAAAATTATAAATACAATACAGAATATTCCTGTATACTCCTCATTCACATTCCCTAAAAATTAGCATTTATATCATTATCTTATGTTGGTCAAAAGTAAGAAACAAGCATTGGTAAGGTGATACAAACTATAGCCTTAATAATTTCATTAATTTTCCCAAGATTCATTCCAATTGTAACCATGTCAACTCACTCATCATCATATGTGCTGGTTTATAGGTCTTTTCTTGCTTTTTTTAGGACCTTGGCAGTTTTGAAGAGTACCAGTCCCATATTTTCTGAAATCTCCTGAATTGAGATTCAGTAATTTTTTATTAAATTGAATATGGTTTAGGGGAAGAACAACATTCACAGGAAGTTCTCTTGTCAGCTCATCATAAGACAGATGGGTAGTTGATAATGTTCTATGTCATTGGTGATGTTAACTTTAATCACATGATTTCTTACTCCATATATGCTGCTGTAACAAAATACTGGACACTGGGTAATTTATAAAGGACAGAAATGTATTTTTCTAGAAGTTATGGAGGCTCAGAATCCCAAAATCAAGGCACAGGCAGGTTTGGTGTCTTGTGAACACTTGTTTTTTTTTTTTTGTTTTTTGTTTTTGTTTTGTTTTGTTTTGTTGCAGATCATGCTGTCTTGATATCCTTAAGTAGAAGAAGTTTGGAAAGGGAAACATGGGGAGGAATGTTACCACAGCATGATGGAAAAATGGAAGAGTAAAAGATGTCTGATCTGTTGTTACTTCTCATTTATGAGGCATTATACCATTCATGAGGGCAATGCCGTCCTAATGATCATTTCCCCAAAGATCTCATGTCTTAATACCATGAAAATGTGAGTTAGTTTTGGCTTGAATTTTGAAGGTCACATACATTAAACAAAAATGCTTGGCTAACATAGTTTTGAGTTTCTTCATACTCTATTTCATCTGAGTTACTAAATCAAGCCCACATTCAAGAAGAGACAAATTCAACCAAAATCCTGTATTACGAAGTATCTGAATAAGTCATGAAACTCTTTTACAAGGAAGATTTGTCTTTTGTTTTGTATGTTTAACCATTCTTAAAATTCTTTAGATTAAAGTCCAATATTACAGTTATTTATGTTGTTGCTTACATTCTTTGGTAGTTTTGGCTATTGGGGACTTTTTTAGAATTGATTTTATATTTTCTCTTGGTTTCTTTGAGCTTGTTCTTATTTCATAGCTATAAAATAATACTTCAAGATCACTTTGTATTTCATGCTTCAATCTTAGAATCAGCCATTTCTCTAAGTATTTTAAGTGACTTTTTGAAGAAAATAGTATTTATAAATCAAGACCTTGGCTTCTGAAGTATCAGTGATTTGATGCCTTCTCAGCAAACAAATTGAGGAAATGTATTGGTGTATACAAAACCCAATATACACATGCGTGCATTTGTAATATGACAGTGTAGTTGTATATGTATGTATGTATGTAACCATTCACCCAATTTCTGCTTTCCCCCTCACATTTCCTCTCCAATTTTGTTCTTTTTGTCTCTTTATCTTATGAGTAATTTTGTAATTACTTTTAGTATCTAGAGACTCCAGAATATTCTCCCCTTATCAAGACTTTTAATTTACTTAAATCTACATTTTTCTTATTGCCACATAAAGCAATATGTGTGAGTTCTATGAATTAAAAATATAAATATCTTGAGGGGAGGAGAAGAAGGTATTCATTCATCCTACCACATTCCTTTTGTGTTAGTTAACTTTTCATTGCTGGGCCCCAAATACCTGACATAAATAACATAGAGTGGGAAATATTTATTTTCGCTCATATTTTCAAGGTTTCAGCCCATGGTTGGCTCCAAGGAAGAAACATCATAGTGGAGGGGCATGGCAGCTGGAAAGCAGAAAGAGAGAGACAGAGAGACAGACAGAGACCGAGAGAAAGAGTGCAAGAAAGAAAGAAAGGGAGAGAAAGGATTGGACACAAGATACCATCCCCAAGAGCATGCTTCCCAGTGATCTACTTCCTCCAACCATGCCTGACCTGCCCCCGGTTTCCACATTTTCCCAGTAGTCTATTCAAATTATTAATGAATTAAATAAAATAAATATTTCTAGTGATGAGATTAGAGCTCTCATTATCTAATCACTTCCCAAAAGATCCATCTTCAAACATTGCTACATTGGGGAAAAATATTTAACACATTAGCTTTGAGGGGACATTATGGATCAAACTTCAATAACTTCAATTCTATAATTACATATTTATGAATATCTTTATTCATAAAATACAAATTGAATTTTTTGAAGTATTACTAATGTGTGATAATTGAAAACAACTGAAAGATTATTAATGAAATGCTATATATACATATTAAATATACAATATAGACTACTAAATTTAAAATCTGATGTTTCCTTATTCACTTTACTGAGAGATGCTCATAATGTCTTACTGAATGAATAAAAGCAAATTACTAAAGGCTATTTATATCAAGATTCAACATTTCTAGAAAACAATGTGTATGTGATTTGTGCATAGCTAGAAAACTGTGAAGAAAATATGCCAACCATTCAGAGCAATTACCATTACAGGACCCAATTTGATGTGCAGAGAGTAGGGAGGAATTTTGAGTATAGGAATTCACATTTGACTCTCTATTCCTGAATTGCTTGACTTATAATATTATACATGTTTCTATTTTGCAATTAAACAATGTTGTCATCTAATTTCCATAGAAAATAATCACATAGAACAGTAATAACTAGTGTCCATAAAACAATTTTCTTATTTAATACATTTTTCCAATTATCATTCTAAGAGAATCCAACCAATAAAACCATTTCAATCTTATTTTTTTCTTAATGGCTGAAAGAGCTTCTCATTTTCTTGTAATGTTCTACAATAATTGGTACCTGTTATTCTCTAGTATTATTAAAAGATTTGGGAATTTATATGTATACATGTTGTTTTTTTGTTCTTCAAAAGAATACAGAATGAAAGCCCAGCGAGTAATGTACCTGGCAGTGAGTGTGTCACCTCTGAGGTTTCATTGATGTTGAAGCCATTGATACATAACAAGATGTGTCAACTCAGTAATAGTCTCAGGTGCAATCTCTGTCCTTGCCATATGTTTTCATTTTCCATAAACAAAGCATTTGTCAAAGCAGTTGAAAGCCATCACTAATCAAATTACAATGATATATTCTAGAATTTGATGAACAATCCTTCAAAATCCCTCAAGCCCTTTTGGCAACTGTCCTGGACATGTGTTCCTTTAGGTTTATGACTCCTGCCCAAAGGCACACAGCCTTGGGAGCAGAAGGCCAGTTACATTCCAGCCGCCCTCATCTCCTTAGTCAGATGTGTATGCCCAATTTGGTGGACACAGCCTGCACAAGCAGGCCTGAGCAATATCTTGTAGCCATTTGTCATGAGAGGAGCTGAGACAGAGGAAAGACTGATGATCTAATGATCTAACACCATCACCAGCTATTTTGATTTAAGACTTAGGGGATTGGTGTATAAAATGTTTCAAGTTATAGCTAGAATTTTGAGACCTAAAATTTAAGAAAATATTTGGTTGGCAATGACTCATACCCCTGTTATTAAATTATAATATAGAACGATAAATATATTATTGATTATAACACATAGCCATATTACTCTATATAGCTATATATCATAATAGAGCCAAGTATCTGTGTGTGTTTTGTCAAGAGAAGCAATTTCATGTTTGCATAAACATATGGCTTTAGCTAAGGTTTTCCAAACACATTTTCCTTTAGGCATACTGACTTGCGTATATACTGATGTATCACTTCACCTCTGAAATATGTTTGGCTACAGGATCACATTACCTAAAGATGAAGTTAAATGTAAATTTCTTAGAAAATTGAAGATGGCTTTAATACAAGGTCATCTTTCAAGTAAATAAGGCAAGTAGCAAATGGCCACCATCCTTACAATTTCTCTACCTATACAATGATCTATAATATGATTTTGCAAAATAGTCTTTCAAAGATAGAGATATGTTTCTCTTCTTGTTCCATTTGGCCAGGATGATGACGTACTTTTGTCAACAGACCCACATCATGACATGAACAACATATGGCTAGCCTGCTCTGGGAGGAAACACCATTTGTAAAACCACATTAGTGTCTCAAGTGCCAGAAGCAGAGTCACATAATTTTCCTGTAGGTCAACATGGGCACCTGAGGGAGTCCCACTTAGACCGGGAGACTCATTTAGCTGAGATCAAACTGAACTGCCAACTTACCCATTCTATTCCCTTCCTATTTGTATGTGTGTGTGTGTGTGTGTGTGTGTGTGTACACAAACACTCACCCACCCACCCCCACACACACATATATATATATATATATATATATATATATATATACACACATACATACATCTGAGGCTATAAAATATATACATAAAAATACAAATTTGTAATCCTGCTTTTATAGTAATTACTTTTCCTCTGGTAATTCTGATTCTGGATAAGTGTAACAGCATTGATCTAGTTTTAAATTCCTTTATTTGATTTTATTTTTATTTGGTGCCTGGGATCGAACCCAGTGCCTCATGCATGCTAGGCAAGCTCTCTACCACTGAGCCATAACCCACACCCTAGTTTTGAATTCCTGAAATCAAATATTTCTCTTTGACACTATTTCTCCTTACTTCCTGCATGTATTTTGTAATGATATTTATTTTTTTTGTTTTCACTGATCCATGGTAGTCCAAACTAACATAATTTTTGTCAGTTTATTAAATTATTAATTCAAACAGATTCTATATATACTATGTTTTTTTTCCCAATTTGGCATCTATAACAGAGTGGATATTAACTTTTCAATAGAAATATATAATGATTTCACAAGTTCCTCCTATTATTTTCTGTCTTGCTTCTTTTATTTCCCACCCTTTTCCTGTGAATAAATGCTATGTAGCCTAGGGCTCAGAAAAAGACACTTCTCAGAAGAGGATATACAATCAATGAACAAATATATAAAAAAAAATGTTCATCATCTCTAGGAATCAAAGAAATGCCAATCAAAACTACTCTAAGATATCATCTCACTTCAGTCAAAATGGCAGCTATTATGAAGACAAACAACAATAAGTGTTGGCGAGGATGTGGGGAAAAAGGTACACTCATACACTGCAGGTGGGAATGCAAATTGGTGCAACCACTATGAAAAGCAGTAAGGAGATCTCTTGGAAACTTGGCAATGGAACCCCATTTGACCCAGCTATCCCTCTCCTCGGATTATATCCAAAGGACTTAAAAACAACATACTACAGGGACACAACCACATCAATGTTTATAGCAGCACAAGTCACAATAATTAACTGTGGAGCCAACCTAGATGCCCTTCAGTGGATGAATGGATAAAAAATGTGGCATATATACACAATGAAATTTTACTCAGCATTAAAAGAGAATAAAATTATGGCATTTTCAGGTAAATGGATGGCACTGGAGAAGATAATGCTAAGTGAAGTTAGCCAATCCCCCTCAAAAAATGTTGAATGTTTTCTCTGATATAAGGAGGCTGACTCATAATGGGATGGGGGGGGGAGTATGGCAGGATTAGATGAATTCTAGATAGGGAAGAGAGGTGGGAGGGAGAGGGAGGGGTAGGGGATTAGCAAAGATGGTGGAATGTGATAGACATCATTATCCAAAGTACACATATGAAGACTCAAATTTGGTGTCAACATACTTTATATATAAACAGAGATATGAAAAATTGTGGTATATATGTGTAATAAGAATTGTAATGAAAAAAAAAACAAAGTACATGTATAAAGGCATGAATTGGTGTGAACATACTCTATATATAAAGATATGAAAAATTGTACTCTGTATGTGTAACAAGAATTGTAATGCATTCCGCTGTTGTGTATTTAAAAATATAAAATCAATAAAACTAAAACAATATTTAAAACAAAGTGTGAATGAAATCATAACATGAAACATTTAATATCAGAGCATATCCACTGTCTATACAACCATCTATATTAGGAATTTCTATACCAATCTTCTCTTGGTAAGATTGGTTTTCATCTTTACCACAAAAGTTTTTCTGCCCTTTTGCTCTGAGATCTCAATAAATAATGTTTAGAAGTCATGTATCAACTCTCTGTTCCACCCATCAAAACACAGCACTACGCCAAGCTCACAACCCAAATAAGAAACAAACACACTTGTCCATATAGACAAAGCTCCCAGGAAGAATTCACCTGCGATTTCAGGGGCAGGATGTGGCAGAGGTAGAATGCTTTCCTAACATATGTTTTGTTTGTTTTTCTTAAGTTTGAGGAAGATTTTATTTTATTTGTCTAAAAATTACTTTTTGTGTACTTTTTATGTGCACTGAACACACACATTTGTCAGTTTAGAAAACTCCATCTATTTTAAGTTTTCTGTTGTTTTACATTATTCTTATCTCTTCATTCCTCCTTTCTCTATACAAAATAGTGTCTTTACAAAACTATAAAAACCTTACATATTTTAATTAATTAGTTCTTATTAGTTATACATGACAGTAGAATGAATTTTGATTCATAGTACACAAATGGAGCATAATTTTTCATGACTCTGGTTGTACATGAAGTAGAATCACATCATTTATGTCACCATATGTGTGTCTCAGGTAATGATGTCTGTCTCATTCCACTGTCTTTCCTACCCCCTCACCCTCTCCCTCCTTCTCCTGCCCCTTTGCCCTATCCAAAGTTCCTCCTCTCTTCCCATGCCCCCGCCCCATTATGGATCAGCATCCACTTATCAGAGGAAACATTTGTCCTTTGAAAACCTTACTATTGTTATGTAAATGATATTTAGTCATTATTCGAAACAAATATATGATATCTTTTTAATTATGTATTTTGTTTTACAGAATTATATAATATGCATGTTCTTTTATTTTGTATGTACTTTGTATTGGTATAATTTGTGTAGGTATATTCAACAGAGTTTTAGGGATGCAAATTCTTTGAGAAGTGCTGTTCTAGCACATTGTTCTTTTAATATTGGCATGCTATTCTTGGTATGGATTTCATTTTATTTAGGAATTTCTTATTTGCACATTTCCTAAGCTTTCTAGTTCTTGCCACTATGAGAATTCTTATAACAAATATATACTGTGGCCATTCTGCTTTTACTTCTATGAGAAAGGTTCCCAGGAGTGACATAGCTGAGCCAAAAAGAATATGCATTTTTAATTTTAACAGATATTACCAAATTGCTCTCCAAAGATGAAGTAACTATGTATGCATCCTACCATAATTTGTGAGATTACTTTTCCCTGTTTCTGGCACAGTAGATCTTGATTTAACTATGTTCCAATTGCAGTGCATGCAGCTACCTGGTAGGACAAATGCATTCCTGTTTTGCATAATATTCATGCTTGTAGCCAGATTTACAGTATTACAAAGGAAAAAAAATATGTGATCTTTTAAAATTGTGCAACTTTTATGACAACTGGGAGAAAATGTTTCCATTTTGTGAAATATTCCCATCCAAATAATGGCATAGTTTTCCTTCCGTGTGTTAAAATTTTCTTTTAAAATTTTCAAATAGGATTTTATTGTTTTATTTGTATGCACCCTGTGACTTACTAATGTACATTGTTTCTAAAAATTTTATTGGTATTGTATCTACTGTGAAAAGGGTTGTTGTCTAGTCTTATTTCTAAGCATTTCTTGCTTTCCAAAAGATATACTATTGATTTGTGTATTTACAGCTTTTGTCAGCTTTCTGCTTAGCAAAACATCATCAGAAAATGCTGTTAAACAAGCAAAACTTACTTTGTTGGATTTACTGAACTAAACAAGGAAAATACCTTGGGTGATTCCTAACAGAAACTCAAAAGGAAAAGTAAAGGAGGAAAGGGTTTTAGCACCTGGACTGGGCAATCGATTTTATCACAAGTCTTGCAAGTTTGGAAACTTCTTAAGGCTGGGCAGCGTATATACGACATTAAAACTTCAGATTGATGGGCATGCCGAGATGGCAACTGAACCAAGCTTTGCTCAACTTGTTAGTCATGATAGTTCAGGTGTTTTAGTTGGTTTATACTCAGAGCACAAATATTTTATAAAGCTAAATCCTAAGATATCCTTTCTTTTTTCAGCCTTAATATGTTGAGAAGAATGTATCCTGATATCTGCATTTTTAATCACTGGGGTAAATTAAATTTGTTTACATTCTCAGCCTTTTCCACCATGAGTCATTTTGTCAACCCAAGATATAAATTACATCATAATCTGTGACCATAATCAGCCCAAATCTTCACTGCTCTTTTGCTGTGTGTGTGTGTATATGAAAAGACTCTGTTGGTAATATTGCCAACATCTATCAGTGTCAGATTTTTTAAAAAATTCTGTTTGTTTGAAGATCACTTGTTGGATCCTTTGATGGAACATTGTTTATGCAGCAATTCATCAGACTTGAGAGGACACTAGAGCACACAAACACACACACACACAAAAAAACAAAACACTAAGGGTGGAATCCAGTGTTCATCCTCACATTTTAAACAGGAACTAAGAGTACAAAGGCTCTATTATTTTGGTGAAAGTTTGGCTATGAAGTCTAGGTCCTGGGAAAGGTTGTTGAATATCATTAGGGTTAAGACAGAAATCTCTGAATCAAGGTATGATTTGATAGGGGGTGTATATGTCTAACCATCTGACTTGATGTTTTTGTTATCATCTAAAATATCATTCAGTGCTTGAGTCCAATGATGCAGGAAATCATGTGGCTTATTATAGCACATTAGTACCAAAGGAAGCTGGCTGTCATCCAAAGGAGTGCAAGTGTAAACACAGTAATGACATACGATGTGCATTTTATTTTATTTTATTTTTTTGTTTATTTTTTTTAAGAGTGAGAGAGGAGAGAGAGAGAGAGAATTTTTAATATTTATGTTTTAGTTCTTGGCGGACACAACATCTTTGTTGGTATGTGGTGCTGAGGATCGAACCCAGGCTGCACGCATGCCAGGCGAGCGGCTACCGCTTGAGCCACATCCCCAGCCGATGATGTGCATTTTAATCAAAAGGCAGGTATTGTACACACAAAGAGGTAACTGGAGATTCAAAAGCAAAGTTCAGAAAATAAAATTTGCACACATCTTAGATTAGTGGCTAAGGAATCTGTGTAACATGAGCCTCTAAATTAACCATTCCTCCTTTATACTTGTTCTAGTCAGGTCCTTTTGTAACAACATGCAAAAACAACTGACTAAAACAGGCACCTAGGTTGGTTCCATAGTTTAGCTATTGTGAACTGAACTGCTATAAACATTGATGTGGCTGCATCACTGCAGTATGATGATTTTAAGTCCTTTGTATATATACAAAAAAGTGGGATACCTGGATCTAATGGTGGTTCCATTCCTAGATTTTTGAGAAATCTCCATACTGCTTACCAAAGTGGTTGGACAAATTTTCAGTCCCACCAACAGTATTTAAGTGTACCTTTTCCCCCACATCCTCTTCAACATTTATTGTTACTTGTATTCTTAACAATTGCCTTTCTCAATGAAGTGAGATGTAATCTTAATGTAGTTTTAATTTACATTTTTCTAATTGCAAGACATGTTGAACATTTTTTGACAATAACATTTGTTGACAATTTGTATTTGTTTCTGTGAAATGTCTATTCAATTCCTTTGTCCATTTAATGATTGATTTATTTGTTTTTTTGGGTGCTAACTTTTTGGAATTCTTTATATATCCTGGAGATTAAGGCTCCATTTGAGGTGCAGGTGGCAAAGATTTTCTCCCATTTTATAGGCTCTTTTTTCACACTCTTGATTGTTTCCTTTGCTGTGAAGAAGCTTTTTAGTTTGAGACTGTTGGGAGCAGTGACTGAAAATTATGGGTCTTGAACTGTCCTATGACAGAGGTGATGACTCTCTTGGGAACCTCAGATACTAAAGCATCCATTTGGGATTGCCTAGTTGCTGTGGTGACACCCTGTACAATAGGAGGTTCTATTTCAGCAATGGGACTATTTAGTCCTTGACCTTGAGGTTCAGATGCCAGATGCTCTGGGGTAGTAAGTTGATAATCATAACAGGGTCGGCCATGCTCATGACCTTTGTTCCACTTACTTTGAAGAAATTTTTCATTTTGATGTTTAGACTTATATAATTAATATGCTGAGCTTGTTTTGTGTTACTATCTCCAAACCCCTTGTGCTTTTTGGGTTTTATAAAAGAAGTCATTTCCTGTGCCAATATGTTGGAGTGCTGAGCCTAACTATTTCTGATCTAATGCCTAGGTCTTTGACACACTTTGAGTTGATTTCTGTGCAATCTGAGAAATAGGGGTTAAATTTTATTCTGTTGTATATGAATTTCCATCCCACCACATTTGTTGAATAGGCTATCCTGAAGAGAAGTTGTTAAAAGAGATAATAAATATTTGAAAAAAAATCAAAGTATATAAAAAATAAAATGGCCATAGAAACTATTATGAAATATGTATGATATATACATTATGTATAATATATATTCATAAGTACAAATAAATATTAAGGACATAATTTTTTTTCAAAATACATAATTTTATCAAAGAGAATTAGGATTATCCCCAAATTTCAAAATAACCAAATATTTTGATAATGCAAAGACATTTATCTGGACAAAAAAATAAACATTTTACAGAGAGAAAACAAATATAGGTATCTCTCTATACAGATAGAAACATCTCTATCTATATATTTTATATATAGGTATATATTTATCTTCTATGTAGCAGTATTTGATAAATTATAGATAAACTTTCTTTTACATGAATAAATCCACTAATTTTGACTTTGCTTTGCAAACTTCAAAAACATTCACTATGTTTAAATTAACAATTCAGAGGCATTACCATGTTTCATTATGGAAAAATGATTTTGAATTAAAAATAAAATAAAATAATATACAAATGTATAAATAATATATTAAAAAAACTGAATCTAGTTTACCTTACTTAGATCTTGCACATTTTTATTGTTATCTGCCATTTCTTTTTATTCTTTTAAGAATATTTATAAATAACTATAATTAATATAT